>NC_138240.1:5031843-5141208 GCF_964197995.2 Scardinius erythrophthalmus | reverse complement strand
AGAGAGAGAGAGAGGAGAGAGAGAGAGAGAGAGAGAGAGGAGAGAGAGAGAGAGAGAGAGAGAGAGAGAGAGAGAGAGAGAGAGAGAGAGAGAGAGAGAGAGAGAGAGAGAGAGAGAGAGAGAGAGAGAGAGAGAAGAGAGAGAGAGAGAGAGAGAGAGAGAGAGAGAGAGAGAGAGAGAGAGAGAGAGAGAGAGAGAGAGAGAGAGAGAGAGAGAGAGAGAGAGAGAGAGAGAGAGAGAGAGAGAGAGAGAGAGAGAGAGAGAGAGAGAGAGAGAGAGAGAGAGAGAGAGAGAGAGAGAGAGAGAGAGAGAGAGAGAGAGAGAGAGAGAGAGAGAGAGAGAGAGAGAGAGAGAGAGAGAGAGTGTGTGTGTGTGCCTGGGGTGTGTGCAGTGGTTAATCACCCCTCTGTGCGGAGGGAGGGTGTGCAAGTTCTCATTTCCATACTACACCCAAGCAGGAGGGGGTGATACTTTGGGAAATATGGAAAGAGAGAAAAGAGAAGGTGGGGAAAATTGAAAAAAAGAGAGAGAGATAGGCAAAAAACAACAGAGAAAGCATCTAGCTGTTTGAAGAACAGAAAGCGGGAGTGTGATAAAATACGGCGATTAGTAATGTAACCTCGTGCATATTTCATCGCTGACAGTTGTATGCAACTCAGACTCCTAATATTTTATAGAAGAGACTCGCCGTATCATATTTACTCAATCTTTTCTCCCTCCCGCCGCGTCAACTCAACTATCCTTGCATCTCTGTTGCAATCCGTCCTGTTTCCAGCAAAGCCTCCTCTCTACATCGCTTCTTTATACTCTCCAACTGAGCTCATGAATATTTCGCGCATATTTCACGCGCGCTGCTAGATATCTGATATCATCAGGGCGTTTCGGCAAGAGGAGCAAGAGGTTAGCAGGGTGCGTTTAGGTCCTGTAGGAATTTCTGCTGGAGGAAACACGGCTGCGGTCGGAATAAATGAACCAGGCAACCAATCATCTCCGGCTCCCTGTAATTATCACCTCTCTGAACAAACAAATATGATGACATCTTATTTTGATGGTAATGAGCCATAATGGCCACAATGGGAGATATAATGATGCTCAAGCAAGCTTTTATCACAAGCAAAGTCTGTGAAACTACAGGAAAATGACACAGAGTAGCTCTTTGGAAAGCAACCTACAGGTAATCACAGTAAACCTTTTAAAAAAGAGCCGTTTCAATTTTACGCTGATTGAATTCAACAGTTCTGGCAGGTTAGAGAGGTGCACATCTATATTCATAAGCTGGATGAGTGTGAGAAGTGTCTACTCTCTGTGAATTTTAAAAACAGTTCTGGAACCATCAACCGTATGATGATGATTATTAGGTTTCACCTTCGGCTCTCATTTTCACACCGCCACTCTCACTCGCGAGCGGCCCACACTGCTTTCATCACCACCTTGACAAGCATCTGCGTGCATAAAAATGCAACATTAATTATTTGATGGGGGCAGATAAACACGCTCACTCCAGTGAAACCGACCGGAAGGGAGCCGCCACTAAATTCACGGGCTACTTCTTACATTACACACCCTATTTAATAGCTGTTTTAGAGGCTGAAAACAACGATGACAACAACAACAACAAAAAAACACAGCTGTATGTTTTGTCTGCCCAGCTTGGGGAGCGTAATAATGACTCTGAATGAAGGTTCCCCAAAGCGTTTACAAGCCAAACATTTTACAAGATAAGGGCCGTCTTTGAAGAGGGAAAGAAAATGCAAATACGCGGGAGTGTAATTTCAAATTAGAGACTAAAGGGAGGAAAAACTTGTTTGTGGGTACCGGCTGCACGATACAATAAAAGAATGTCAACACGAGCAGCTAATTACGCCCCCCATATGCTGAACACAAGGTGAAAACCCACCACTCCTCAGGGACTAAAAGGGAGGAGGCATTTAGAAAGGAGACAATGGAGTCATAACAACGGGGGGAGCGCGTGAAAAGAGAAAGAGAGGGTGAAAAGGGATGTTCAGGTTTCACGAAACTTGGTATGGCCGCTGAAAAGACACAATCCAAATCGCCACTCCTAAAGTGGTACGCCACACCTCCCGGAGGAATAGTAGCCTACAATAACCGCAAGCTGCTGATAGACTGGAAAACCACTGAGTAAATGTGTGATTAAACATCTAGTTATCTTCCAATTAAGCCTGAATACATTAGATCCATTCCACAACAGGTTATCGTGGCATTTGTAGGTCTTTGACTAGTCACCTTGGACTAATTGGAGTCTAGAGAATAGGCTGCCAACGCAGCTGTCTGATAATGTTGTTTCAAATGCATTGGCATTTGTGTGATGCTATTTAGATGAAATCAGTCCCAGTAAAGTTTTACAAACAGAAAATGAAAAGCATTTAAAAAACAATGAAACGCATTACAGAACAAAAGCCATTTAGATAATTCTCAGTTTGAAAATGTTTGCAAGCTACATTTCAATGGCAGACATTTAAATAAAGACGAAAACCTTTTTGCTTTTCATGTTTCTTTTGTTGTTGTTTTTCCCCCTATCAAAGTGAAGCTTGTAGAGCTTGAAATAGAATGCAAGAGCAAAAATCAATGAATACTCTCAGAGGTCTGTCCCAGAGTGCAGTGGAGCTCCTGAAAGGTTATAAAATAAACAGAATATGCTGGACAACGAACTGAACAAAGATGCATTATAGCAGTGCTCTGATGGTAAGTTATGAAATAGGTACAGGTAGGGGAAAAGGAAACAATACATTATTCACAATCACTATACTTAATAATTTAATGAACCCAAGAGCAACTTATTCATTGTAACATTTCAGAACACTAAACATTTCACCCAAAACAATGTCATTTTTAACTGAAATGCTTTAAAAGTGTTTTTTAAAGCATTTACAGAGCAAATTCAGCGCTCACAATCCAAAAAACGCATACACGCTGAAAAGTTTTCCAGCGAACTGTTTTACTTACTTCATTCACCGGCACTGCGTTTCATCCCCTTGGAAGGCAAAGCGAAACTCTCGTTAATTTTTAAAACAACAACAAAAGCGTTTGAAAGTGAACCCGGTAAATCCCATTATGCGTGTGCCACATTGTTGTGGAAGACCTCAGACTCGGGCGAGCAGCGCAAAGCGGCTCTGAGGGAGAGGGGGCGGGGTTTTACAGACACGTCATGAAACAGTTTCAATGAGGCGCTTGGGGAGTGGGCGGGGCTTGTCCTTATGGAGAGGCACTTCAGGTGAACAGACAGACTAAACATTTTCTTTTCATATTAGCAGTTTTTCCTTTTAATTAAAGGTGCTCTTTACATACATCAAATTTCCTTATTATCTGACATATGTCATAGAAATTATTATGATAATGAGTGATATTTAGCCAATTAGAAATGCAATCAATCACAGTGCTCTCTTGTGCCTGTCAATCGATCTGATTTGCTGACACAGGGTTGCCTGACCGTGACGTCATTTGAAGGAAGTTAGCAAAATGGCTAAAATCAAATCATTAATAGCATATTTATTTTGTATTGTGAGATTTTGTTGCATTTAAACAAAGTATGCAAATTAGGAATCCTAATACAATTCTGCATTTATCAAAACTTCTCAACTTTTTTTCAAAATATTGTTTATTTAACAACATATTTAGTAAAACAATATATATCAAAAATATTATTTAGGAAGCAATATGTAAAATTAGGGGTCTGTACATATGTGAAAACATGGAACATTGGTATATTTCATAATAACATTTCTACTAGTGTTTTAAGATAAGCTGCAAACAACGCTAATGTAATTAAAGCTTATTTTAATTTATAAATACATAGTTTATAAATTATTATTATTTTTACTTTACTTTAGTTAAGCAACACGTAACAGAGGGTCAAAATGAACCAAAGTTTAATCCACCTTAAATTATCACTTAAGCCTGCAGTCCCTCTCCTCAATATTTAATGCTCACATTGGGGCATGAAGTGAAGCGTGCTGCATTTGGGGTGTTAGCAGGAGGGGGGGGAGTGGCACGCCTCTCCACGCCGCAGCTGGAGAGAGCAGATGGGGTTTGACACCCGTGTGTTTCTGTTGCACCGGGTTTTGACACGGATACTGTCGGGTTCACACAATACCAATTGAAAACGAATGCAGATCTCAAACGCACCGCCTTTAATAGATTCTTCGCCATCCGCTGGGCTTCATTTGTCAAATGTCACCCGGCTGTGACATTTCCCACGGTGTCAACCTACAAGCACATTTAAAAAGAGATGCATTTTAAATAAACCAGTGGGAAAATCATCAGTGCCAACATACACACTTGCACCTTTCTGCAAATCGCTTCAGTATCTTTTTTCGTCGAGGAGAAATCAGAGCCAGCTGCTGTCTTAAGAAATAGTTTGATCAAGTTTGCCAAGTGGCAATCAGTCTTACTTTTCAGATTCAAATGTTCAAAAATGTTATGAGGGCCAGATGCAGAAACATAGCTGCTAAGTAAAGACTACTGTATGTCTTAAGAACTAATCTGACCAACTAGCAATTATAGTAGTTACATCTAATCAGTCTTACTTTTGGCAATCAAATTAGACCAATTCATCTTTTTATTAAGATCAGTCTTGAAGAACACAATGTGATTTTTAGCAAGTTTATGTAACCGGATCCAGATGTGAATCCAAACCATGTTAAGGCCCGTTCACACCCAGGATGATAACTATAAAGATAACAATAAAGGTATAGTTCTAAAAATTGTTCGAAGTATAAAAGAATAGCAGAGATCACACTACAACTATAACGATAATGGCACAGAGTAACAATATTGTTGGAATCACTTTCAGAACGATTTCATTTTTCTAGCTGATGAATTATAGCCAATCAGAATCAATCCTGCTTTAAAGAGCTTAAGCATTTAAAGCAGCAGAAGACGAAACTGGAACGTGCGCTTACAATCAACAGAACGATATTGTGCATTGGTGTGAACGCTAATATAGTTATGGTTATCTTTATAGTAATCATTCTTGGTGTGAAAATGCCTTTATTTTAGTATCATTAAGATTATTATACTATACGATACTATATACTATTATATACATTTTTTAATTAGTTTTTATTTTTATGTTTTATGTGTGTTTTTGTCATTTTTAAAGTCTATATCATTTTAATTTTATTTGTCAGTTTTAGTTATGTTAGTGCATCAAGTTAAACAAAATGAAAAAATGCTGTAAATGTTTATACATTTATTTTATTTCACTTAAAGTTCAAGTAACAGAAATGTTTTTTATGGTTTTAGTTAACTATAATAACCCTGCCTCACACAAAAGCACAAAATCTCCTTGACGCAGCAAAGAAATGATGACGGCTCATTGTATTTAGTTGGAGCCGGAGAAGAAAGCGATAGAAAGAGAGAGGGAGTCAGTGAAGGGGAGAGAGTTGAGAGAGAAGGGCTCCCCTGAGGGTTTACTGATGAGCAGGCATGCGGGGAGACTGGGGGGGCTCAGCTGGGGCTGTTTGCCCAGCAGTGAACACCCGTCATCAAGGAGCTCATAAAATATTAATCCAGCACACAAAGACGGGAAGAAGACGGACAGAGTGACCAGAGAAAGAGGGAGAGAGACTGATGCAGACCGAGCGACAGCGAGCGTAATGAATGGACTGGGAGGGAGGGGGCTGCGGGGTGAAAGGGTGACATGCAGTAATTGGGGGGAAATCTGCGCGCCGGTGGGTGGAAACCATTATTGGCAGGTGGAACAAAAATGGACGCATCCCTGAAATAATGAAGTGAGGGGGAGGAGAGGACGGAGAAGATGCGAAGAAACACGGGAGCAATGCGATGCGAGAATTGGCTCTCGTTTAATTACAATTGCTTTTGTGTAAAACGTTTCTCTTGACAATGGTACGGAATTAGAAATAGCCGCGCGTTCCGACTGCGGAGGGCCGTGTTTGGAGGAATGGGCTCGGAGCGTATGTTCACATAAGAAGTTTTGGCAGGAAGCGCAGCGCCCAACAGTTGTCTGTTTACACTCCTGAAGCCAAGGACTGGGCTCACAACAGAACAATGCTGATTTGTTAGGAGGACTCTAAACGGCTCTTCATGTCCAAATACGCACTGGCACACAAGGACAGGCGGTGAATAGAGAGCACACACACTCAACCAGACACAGGCACGCACACATGCACATCCATACCGGATCAGACATCAATACATATCCAGAGTGTTAATATTCCAGAAGAGAGGGCAAAGCTCTTAGGGATGCCTGAAAGCAATAATCAATTTTTTTTAGATTTTAGATAGCCACCCATGGGATGCATGTCACACTGTGGACGGTGTTTAAAAATAAAAGAGAGGCCAATGGCTAGAGCAAACAAACAACATGAATGCAGAGCGTTAAGGGTTCATCCTGAAACAAGTGATCTAATGAGTTGGTAATGCTCTGATTAAAGGGTTAGGTTACCTAAAATAAAAATTCCGTCATCATTTACTCACCCTCATGTTGGTCCGTATGCTGATGTGCACGCATATGCTGGTATTTTTAACACGTGTTTTTTCTAACGTAAAGCTTTTCTATATGAGAGTGAGCAAATCCTCCAAAGAAAACAGTGTAAAACATTATAAAAGTAGTTCATGTGACTTCTAAAGTCATGCAATAGATTTGTGTGAGGCCGAAAAATCTAGCACAGAAATATATTCCAAATATTCTGAATGAGCGATGATATTTGACAGCAGAAGTGAAGGAAAAGTTCATTTGCATTTACATTTATGCATTTGGCAGACACTTTTATACACACAACACATTTTATAAGTTCATGCATTTTTGAGGAATTGAACCATGATATTGGCATTGCTGGTTTGTTTAATAATTGAATAAATAAATAAATATGGGTTTTCTAGTCACACAAAGCTATTTAAAGGCATAGTTAGGAAGACTTAGTATAGAAAAAATAGTGCACAAGTCATATGGATAATGTTTATGCCACTTTTTCGTCCATTTTGGAGATTTAAAGACATGGAACTGTTGTTGTATGGAGGGAAGAATCTTCCAAATTTCTCCTGTCCACAGAACAATATCAGCAAAAACATTGTGTCTGGAATGACACAAGGGTAAAAAAAAAATAAAAAAAAAAATTAAACATAAAAAAGACAAAATAAGAAAAAGAAAACAAAAATCAAAAAGACAGATGGCTGGCATGCCATGGAAATTATTGGCCAGCAAATGAAAAAATAAAAGAGAGAAAAACAAACAAACACGCACATATTTTCATTTTTGGGTGAACTATATCTTTAAGAACACCAATTTTAGAAAAATAAAAAAACAGGGGAAATTCATAACAGATAAAAAGAACAGGATGAGAACCCAGACTTGACCGGACACATCTTTCTTGTATAGATTAAAATAAAGACTTCGTCAGCAAGTTGAGAACCTTGTGGTTTGCCTGGCAATGCCACATGACTCATAAAAGTAGCTAGCATTCACACCTCGTGCATTCTGCAGAACCTGTGGTTGAACTCAAAACAAAACATCAACACTAACTCGCACAGAAAAACCCACACAGGACCAGCACCAGATACAAATCACTGATGGAAAAGACAGAGCAAAGGTGTAATTAAAGTGATAGAACTGTTATATAACAGAGTTAGTAGACATGTATGTGCAACGTTACTTACAGACAACAGAATGTGTTAAAAGGACCATCAAAATAAAGTGAAACCAACTATTATAGTTTGTTCATTCGAATTAGATTTTATTTTTTTTATTTTTTTGTACTTTAATTTTAGTTACATTTTTTGTATTTTTGTTTTTGTTTTTTTAATGGCAACTAGCTGAAATAGTTTTTATTATTCAAAATTAACTAAATTTAAATAATGTCAATGCATCATTAACCATTCTTCTGCATTTACCATGGTAAGCCAATTTATAAGTGTTTATATTTTAGACCTGACGGGATTTTTTTGCGGGAAGTTGTGTACACACATCACTCGCCCGTGTGTGTCTCTTCATATCCATAAATAGAGAAAAGTTCCGGCTACTTTGACACGTGTCTGGTGTGGGAGAGGCAGAGGTTAGTTGTCACAACCAGCGAGAAAGGTTGACATGGATCAGCTAAATCTCCAACCTCCGGGAATCACAAGTTTAAACAAACGAAAAAGAGAACGCGACAAAGCTCGTAATAAAACAAGAATCAACATTGGCATTTTCGGGCAGGAACTGAGGGATTTGAAATGCTGTAAACGCAACGTGGAGATGAGGGTGTTTTTATTACTCAAAAGGTGAGTAAGGTATTTTATAGGCTTGTTGCGATAGTCGGTGTTACCGGTGATACACGGTGTTTAACCCACCTACCGGTCATAGCACTTGACCACCGTCACCGTCCCCATCGTGTTGAAGTTTTAGCCTATAGTAATAAAGCACTTAATTCAGTTAGTGACTATGTGCCTTCTTAATTTAGCGTAAGCGGAACGAGCGCCGCAGTAAAGCAGCAGGTGTCCGATTTCATTTATCATTTGAGGAGAGTGAGGCGAGCTAACTGGCAAAGGATGGCGGAAGATCTGGTTTCAAAGAGAAATGCAAACGTGAGTTTAATTTTTATATTAGTTTTTTTTTTTGCACTTAAGTGTCCAGTGATTATTCGGGTAGGCTACCTTATTTAACGAAGTTTTTGATGTTCGTTCGTTTCATATTCGATGGTTGTGCGGTGTTTTTTTTTTTTTTTTTTTTTAGCTGAAAAAGGCAGGCACTTTATTTAACGAATAGTGATTTTTTATATATAATTTCTTGTTTGATACTTGCACGATGTGTGCAGTGGTTCGTTTTGTTAATAAATGCACTTTAAAGGTGTTTCATAAGTGCTTTTGTTTAGTTTTTACATGGTGTGTTAAGTTATTATTCATTTTGCAATAAAGATGTGTGTAATACAAGCGAGTGTCTTATTGTTTTGTGTATTTTTATTAAGAATAAAATAAATTAACCCATGATTAATTCAAACAAATGCTACTGAATTGCCGCTAATTAAAGTGAAAGTAAATTGAGACGTGTGCACGTGCGCATTTTCGGCCACCCGAAATCCCCGACACGCAATCCCGGTGACACCGGGATTACCGTTTTTTTTTACACGTCGATTAACCGGTGGAAAAAATCCGTCACCGCAACATCCCTAGTATTTTATTGAACAGATAAACTGCCATATGTAGCTCTCTAACAGAGTTCATTGTAAAGCGTTATCTAACCATAATTTGATTATGCTTTGTTGTAGCGCTGTGCGGGAACTTATTTTCAAGGAAGTACCGTGTCTATCATTGGGTTTAGCTACAGTAACGTCTAGTCATCTTTAGATCCATTCCATCTAAACTGGTTATATCTCTTAAGCCTAGAAGTGAATGTTTTATGAGCAGTAGGATATTCATATTCATCCGCACAGTCGCGCAGAGCCGAAGCACAACCAAAACAACATTCTTCAACAAAATGCATGCAGTTTTGTTTTTTAACCACTAGTGGGCCAAAAGTTACATAGTGTACCTTTAACATTTGTTTGAAGTAACGAAAATGTTTAGTTTTAGTCAACGATAATGACCCTGTTGAACAAGTGAATAAATGAGTGAAAGCAAGAATGCAAAAAAAAGCATGCATGCATATGCCCATCTCTTCTGCTGCATGCCTGGCATTGCCCAAAAAGAGTCCCTCTCACAATCAAGGGCACCCAAACTCCTCTCCACATTCCTCCCTCTCCCTCACTCACTTGACTTTTTCCATCATTCCCGACACAGAACGTTCCAGTCACGGAAAGCTGCTTAAATGCGCAAATCGCATGCCTATTACAATATCAAAGCAAGACTTGATAAAGATGACAGTGTGTGTGTTAACGGAAGCGCCGTGACCTCCCCGCGTGTTGGACGGCTCTCGTCATGGCCTGAATGGCTCTACTGTGGCTGAACATGACCGATGACCTCTTTCTGCTGCAGAGTTTCCTTTATACATGACGAGCCAAATATCCAGCTCTTTTATGGCACTCTGAGTGGAATAATAAGTCTTTGCCGCATTCCCGAGGACGCTTCGTTTGCGTTTCATACCCAGAAGCCCCCGAGGCTGTGCAGACGAGAAATAAGTTTCCCTGCACCTCACATGCGATATTAAAGTGTCCTCTTCGGAACGCTTCGTCACAGCAGTTGGGATACGTTAATTGACTATGAATTGAATATATGAATAATTGATGTGTTGTAGCAAATTTGAGCAGTAGGAGAAAAACAGCAGAAAATGGAGCTAAAAAAAAGAATAAATTAGGCAACTGTGTGAAGTATGAAACAATAGCAAGATTAATCCAGGAGAACGTGTGGCAACTAGGATCAAAATGTGTGCTTTGCATGTTCAAAAGGAGTTCTGGGTGGTTGCTAGGGTGGTTACTAGGCAAGTCCACCCTCAGGTCTCTATGATATTCTGGTCTCTAAATATGATTCGGGTGAACTTATGGGATTTTTTTTTTCTTTTTTTTCACTTTTATTGTTCGCCAGGCAAAAATCATCCGTTTTATTGCTTAGAAAAGTGCCAACACACTTCTCCTCAATAAAATGCATGATTTAAGATATCAATCATGTCTGTAGCAAAAACTGTGTGGGACAAACGGCACAAAAGTTTAGAGATTTAGCAAGCACACGCTATATCATATAATTTGGTTTAACTTGACCCAGATGTGGATAGTAGTTTCACATGTTAGAAATGAGTTTTAAGGTATCATATAGATTCAACTCTTATATAACATGTGAGGTCTAAACTGGTTGTGGTTACCATCGTGCTGAAAAGCAGAGCATGTGGTTAGGTCGTGATATGCTATATCTATGCTGTATGAGGTTTAATTTGATCAACAATAGCTGTGCATGTTCAAAAAGAATAGCATGTTCATTGCATTTGCATGCAAACATGTCCTATTAGTTTTAACTATATAAGATTAATTAGTTCCCTATATATAGATCACCCAGTCAGCATACGGCCATTGGCTCCTCCTCCCTGTCAAACAATCATAGAACACTTGCATGCAACATCCACCCACATCCTAAGCACAATCTCCACTCTTCTTCACCACATTAATTTTAACACGGCCTCCAGAAACTGTTTCTACATGTACTGTAGTTTAACATTGAACACTTATGGGTCTTTAAGTTTCCTCATGAACACAGACTTGAACATACTGGAATCCACTTAATATTATTGAGCTAATACAACTCAAAATTATTGCCTACGTTAAATTAGGTTCAAATACACACTACTGTTCAAAACTTTGGGGTCTGTAATGTTTTTGAAGGAAGTTTCTTATGCTCACCAACAATACAGTGATCTGGTGCTCTAGAAACATTTATTATTATTATTATTATTATTATTATTATCAATGTTCATAGTTAAATTTTTTTCAGGATTTCTTGATGATTAGAAACTTCAGAGGGAAACACTTTATTTCAATAGTCCACTTTGGACATGCTAAATAACTTCTACTAAGCAACTATGTCAACAACCAGTAATTGACTGATTTGTAAACGGACGTGCATCTGACGGCGGGTATCTTCGACAAGAATGAATGAACAGACGCTTATCGTTGCCACTATACTTTTATTATTATGACATTACACATAAATATTCTTCTTCAGTTAACCACCGGACCTTCCTGTAAATGCTCTGAAAGTCCGAACCATACAGAAAATGGTTTCACACTAGAAACGAACCAAACCTTTGTTCACTTTGATCCGGACCGAGACTACCTCTTTTCGTCTGACCAAATTTCATCTGTTTGATCCGGACCGTGGTCCGGGGGAGGTTTCACACCTGTAATTTTGATTTGGACCAAACTGAAAAGTCTGAAAATCCGGACCAACCAAGGTAGGTGTTAAAAGGGCCCTAGACTATCTGCTAACACTATTTTGACTCCCAACAGACATTCTACTGACTCCAAGTAACTTTGCAAGTATGTCAACTTAATTTACTAACCTGAACCCTAACCTAACAGTCTGGACAATCAAAAGTGTAACCATTCAAAAGAACTGCATTTATTTGAAATAGAAATCTTTACTACTAATAATATCTACACTGTGACTTTTGATCAAAATAATGCATCAATGCTGAATAAAGGTATTCATTCCTTTAATCTTTAAATCTTACTGCTCCCAAACTTTTGAATGGTAGTTCACGTCTTAAATTAAGAACATTTTGCACAATCACTTAGCTTTAAAAAAAATAGTGAAATCAAAAAGCCATTTTTCCAATGTACCGTCCTCAAGAAAGTCTTCTAAAGTCTCTCAGTTTCAGTTTATGCAACAAACATTTGCATATTATGTAGGCCTACTCCTAATACAAAAAGATTACGAAGACTTCCATTTCATATTTCAATTGTGTTGCATTAGCCCATTTGTTTGAGTAAACTAAACAAGCAGCAAAAAAACAAACCAAAAATCGAGTGCACGACTAATGAGTTCGGTTCTATCTTTTTCCATGCAGGTTTCTCTTTACCCAAAACATGCAATGCTAGTCCTCACCTGAGCTCAACTTTTTACAGATCTAGCCCTGAAGGAAAGACCCACACACACACACACCCACCCCCACACACACACTAATGCTGTTATCTTGCTGTAGTTGTGGCCCATCCACAGTCCTCTCTCCGACTCATTCAAAAAAAGGAATCCGAAACCCTGAACTGTTTACTTCGACCCTCAGTACAGTATCTAAACGCCCGAGGCGACATACACAGAGACGGGGGGCGGGTGAGTTCCCGTACCATGGCTGACAGCTCACCTCAACCCCATCAATGTGGCAAAACAGGTTAGACAACGAAGGCAAACAACATGGCAGAGAAACAAGAGAACATATTTGATCCGCGAAAACTCTCAATTACTGGGAAACAGCTGTTATTGCACCACAAACACCCTCCATTAAAAAAAAAAAAATCTTCTTTTATTACCACAACCTACAGTGCGCCACGAGACCCTGGCAGCATCATCATAAATCAAAAGAGATTCAATTATAGAGAAACACATTGCAACGCAATCGTATCAGAACTGCAAAATGGGAGCAGAAGACAATTTTGGGGCTTTACTGGGGAAGAATAAGCAATCACTCATCTCAACGTGAGGTGATCAAGACATGAGGAAAAGAGACATTCATTTATGCACAAATACTTCCAGCAGATGTCTGGTCACATTTGCATTCAGCAGCTAAACGTTTTGATTTCAAAGGATGTGTGTGCACACAAGATATTGTTTTTGTAGAATATCCAAATAACCAATTTATCTATAGTCTACGGTTTTAGCAATATTTGAGGATAAATATGATTTAAGCTTTATCAGCAGCATATCTGTCAGACACTGGAAATATTTCCTCAGTTTGTAAAAAGAGTAATGTGAAGGAGTATTATGAACACATGAATCCTTTGGTTCACAAAACAGATGGATGAATTTCAAATGTTCAAACCTGTATGACTGACTTTCTTCATTAATGCTGCTCTTTTACATACAATGTCAGCATGCACTGAAGGCAGGGGCTGTCAGTCTCCAAAAAGGGCAAAAAGCACCATAAAGTAGTCCAAAACTATTTTTTATGTGTGGAACTGACCAAAATATAAGTCATTAATTGCTGAAAATTCTCCATGTAGCTCACAAATATCATTCATTGTGTCAAAACGGGACAAAAATGACAGTTTTTGCGGAAATGTGTTAATGAGATCTGAGAGTCATTATTTGGCTATTATCTGAATTTTCTTTTGCATATAAATTTCTGCAAGAAAGCGTCTCTGCTATCTTGATCTTCTTGAATAACCTACTTTTTGAACTTGTCTGATTCGCATTCAATTTGTGAAGCACCATCTCAAGATGCTCCTGATAAAAAGTTATCAAAGGAATTTTGATTTAACCGTTTAGCAGATATGGGTCAATATATTTTTGGGTTGAGGCCCAAATTTATGAATTGTGAGCACAAAGTCCAAACTTCACAAAACTTGGTACAGATGGAAAACGGGATATTCTGAAGAAACGTGCCAAATTTCACGAATTTCTCATGCTCGATGGGCTAACAGCAATTTCAAATGGTCAGTCATTGAATGACAGATGGGGGCTGGAATACTTATGTTGTCCATGTAAGAAATCCTTTTTGATCTAATCTTTTTAATCAGTTTGAATGGCTGATTTACTTTTTGAAATCAGTTGTATCTTTTGGGACTATCATGTATTTTTCTAAGCGGTTTCATCAAATCCTAACTTACAATATCAAACTTAAGACTTATGACTTTGCAGGAAAAACACAATCGATCGTTTTTAATGATGAACAGCTCAATTGATATGGATTCGTTTTACGATCTCTTTATGGACTTTTTGAAGTGTCAAAGTGGTAGTTGCATAGCTGTCAATGGAGGGACAGAAAGCTCCCAGATTTCATCAAAAAGATCTTCATTTGTGTTCCGAAGATGAACGAAAGTCTTACGGGTTTGGAACGACATGAGGGTGAGTAAATTCCTTCTTGGGTGAATCCCTTTAAGGGTTAGAAATGGTGACAGTTACATATTTTAACTACTATCTGCGCTGCTCCATGCTTGCCTGCTAGGCACTGGAAGTGCATTACTGTAAATACTTTTCCGGGTGAAAATCATTTACTAGTCGATGACGTGCCACAGATTCTGTCCATCCTTAAGACTTCAGTGACACACATAGCTGAGATTCTTCCACTTACGGAAAATCAATAACACGAAGCACGCAATAGATGCTCAGTTGGGCATCATGTATGTGCGTGATCAGTGAAACAGATGCTGCTGGGCTCAGACAGCTGTGGAGTAAAGGCACCAATTACAGTGGCAGCCCTGCCTCTGACACACACTATTACACACTCTATAATCTACCCTGCAAATCTCACTCCCACACAGTGTCAAAGGGGAACGAGAGAGAGCGCGAAGCGGAGAGGAAAAACAGGCATTGAGAGAAAGCTTAGAGACATGCAGAAAGTAAATGAGAGAAACGATGGACAGAAGAGGGCTGAAGTTCAGGAGAATGAGGCTAAAAGACTGAAAGCACACAGGCAGTGTGTTCTGTCCCAGTTACGCTTAACGTTGGCACATTTTCCTGGTTAAATAAACATTACATCAAAAAAAAGAAACCAAATTGTGTTCTCACATGTTCTATTTATTAAAACCTGTATTATTATATAATATTTATATGTTATAATATCTATAACATTTATTATAAATCTGATCAATTTAGTTTAAGTTTAAGCATTTTTACATCTTTTCCAAAATAATAACTAAAGTCATAAACAATTTAAACGAATTCCCCCGGTCTCACAGATAACGCTTAAGCCTAATCCCAGACTAAAATGCGTGTTTGAGCTGTTTAAACTGAAAGCAACTTGCACTGATATATCTTAAAATATGTCAGTGCCATTGATTTGTCTCAAGATGCACATCAGTAATGTTTTTTTTTCTATGGCACGTTTATAAAAGATACTTAAATTTCCTAATTGAACTAAGGCCTAATCCTGTCTTAATCTGTGAAACCAGGCCTATGTTTTATTTGTGAACTGATGTTCTTCTGAATAGTCAACTTATTTTCGGATCATCAGTCATCAAGCTAAACACTGTCACAGACACGAAGATGTATCGTTAATTTCACCAAACTGATCGGCTCACTAAAAGCCCCCACAGTCATCATGTTTTCAGGCCATTTCAAGTTTAATTTCGACGTGACAAAGCAGTGATATCTACTGCAAGTGGCTGAGTTATTTACTTTTTATTAGTTTTCCATTTAACGGCATAACGCTCATTCAGACTGATTTGTGAATGCGAAAACAAGAGGCCGGATTTATAACACGAACCAATTATATCCGATCATTTCCAATCATAGCGCGATGGAGGCTTAGCCTCCTCTAATGTGAAATTCCCCATTCATTCTCAATTACCCCCCATCAAACCCACCGTTCTGTTAAAAGTCAGTGGGCTTGGGGTTGAACTTTACTGGTTTCGCTGTTGGACAGTGTTACTTTAGAAAAACAAGTGATTTATATACTTTAATGTCACATTTTGAAATATTTGCATTGTTTTATTTTTGTAATAGGAATTATTTTGATACTGTTATTATTATACTGTCTGCCTGCCTTGCCTCCTCAGAGGAAACACCTCTGGCCAGCTTAGCATGATGTCTGTAATATTTTAACTCACTGCTAGGGAAGTCCGATTGCTGGACTGGAGAAACGCTGCCCAGTTTCTCTCCTCAAATCCAGCCCATACTTATTAGTGAGAAAGGAAAAGCTGCTTCTAGAACAGCAGTTGTTTTGTGCCTAGAGACAATGCTTTTATCTCAGAAATAACCATTAAAATTAAGGAAACAAAAGAAGTGTGATTCTTGAATAGTTTTTTTCATTTACCCGCTCAGTCAGCAAGCCTGCACTGAGAATAACTTTGGTGAGAATAGATTGACCACATGTAAAGAAAGATTTTGTTCACAGGCCCTAATACTTGTGTGTTCATTTGTATGTGGGGTACACATATATTGAGTGAGGGAGTGATGGATGGATGGATGGATGGATGGATGGATGGATGGATGGATGGATGGATGGATGGATGGATGGATGGATGGATGGATGGATGGATGGATGGATGGATGGATGGATGGATGGATGGATGGATGGATGGATGGATGGATGGATGGATGGATGGATGGATGGATGGATGGATGGAACAAAATCTAGATAAATGAGTTAACCTCACCACACATCTCTTAAAAGACAAAAGATGCACTTCTATGTCAGAGACTACAGCTTTATCCTGCAGATTTCTGAAATAAATATATGAAACAAGACAAACAGGAAGTGAAGGATATAGAACAGAGCAGAATTACAGGAAGTAGAGGGGAAAGTAGAAAGTAAAGGACAACTGTGGAGAGAGAGAGAAAGGAAGAGGGTGTTCACAGAGATAGCAGCCTGTGGAGAAGCAGATTTTGGCTTGAATAACCGAGCCTGTCTGGGTGTCCCTTTCGGCAGAGATCACTGTCATTAAACTGCTACATGAGAAGACGCTCAGGATGTGTGCGCAGAGAAGAGTGGGCTACACATCCTCCCAAAAACTGGCCTGGGAAGACCCTCTGCTGTAAGCTGAACCCAACACGGATCCACACAAACAATTCCAGTGGAGACTCGCGCGCCAATGAGCCGCAGGCACGCCTCCTCATTAGCTAGAAGAGTAAATCAACAGAGAGTGACTGAGGATCTCCAGGGACAGCAAGCTAGCTCTGTCACGGGTGCTAATTTTACAATATAAATGACTGTCTGCACACTATGTTAGTTCGGTTTCAAAACCTAGTGGCCCAGCAAGTGCAGAATGCTTTTACAACACATTCACCACACTGCATTTTGGTTGCAGTTACAGTAGGATCCGTTGCATTAAAACATTGTTTAAAAAAACGTTCCAAAAAACACACATATAATTCCAAAAATTAACTAAAATATGATGTTCAGTTTATGGATTTTTGAAGTACTATAAATTATCAGTAGCATACTGCAACTTTGAGAAAAGTTACATTGTATTTGCAAATATGTTTTCATTTTATATAACAAATTTTTATATTTATATTTATTTATTTATTTTAAATCAGCTAGGTTTTCTTTTTGCATACTAAAAATGTCAGGATAGCTTGTTTTACTGCAAAGGCAAAACCAAACTAAACTGCAAATTTGTGGAATGTTTTATTTAAATTTTAAAATAATGTAATCAGAATCAGATTCGAATGAGACATACACTATTCAAAGGTTTGGAGTCTGTAAAAAAAAAGGTAATCTCTAATTCCCACCAAAGCTGCATTTATTTGATAAAAAATACAGTAAAAATGGTAATATTGTGAAATATTATTACAATTTTAAATAACTGTTTTCTATTTGAATATATTTTAAGATGTAATTTATTCCTGTGATGCGAAGCGGAATTTTCAGCATCATTACTCCAGTCTTCAGTGTCAGATAATCATTCAGAAATCATTATAATATGCTGATTTGCTGCTCAAGAAACATTTTCAGGATTTGGACTGTTTGATGGATTTGGTTGATGAAAAGAACAACATTTACTAATGTTATACTAAAAATATAACATTATAAATGTCTTTACGGACACATTTGATCAATTTAAATGTATACTTGCGGAAAAAAAAATAATTAAAAAGATTAATTTCCTTCAAAAAAATATCTTACTGGCCTCAAACTTGAATGGTATGCATAAAAATACATTACGACATTTTGGAGTGTATATGTAATATTTTTCTTTTTTTAATGTACAAACAAACAGAGCTTACCAACAGTAGTTTTTTAGAGCAATGTACCACAAATTTCACTTAAGTAAATACTTAAATATAAGACAACCCTTGGGTTTCATATTTCATACTTTCATACTCTCAATAATAAAATGTTACTGGTAAATGCTACTTTTAAACACCCACATCTCAATGAAATCAATTGTGAATTTCCACACAAATCTGACTTAAAATGCCATTCTATGACACTTCCTCAAGAAGGAAGTTGGAAATTCTGACTTTCCGAGCTGAATCAGTCACTCCGTTTGAGTTGACATGCTCCCTACGTGGGCAGCAGACAGCACGGCTTTGCACTAGTGCTGTTGAGTTGTTAAAGGGTTAGTTCACCCAAAAATTAAAATTCTGTCAGTAATTACTCACCCTCATGTTGTTCCAACCATGTAAGTCTTTCGTTCATCTTCGGAACACAAATTAAGATATTTTTGATGAAATCTGACAGAATTCTGACTCTTCCATAGGCTTCCAGTGTGACCGAAACTCACCGACCCAGAAAAGTTATTAAAAACATCGTTAAAATAGTCCAAGTGACTCCAGTGGCTCAATCTTAAGTATATCAAGCGACGAGAATACTTTTTGTGCGCAAAAACAAACAAAAATACCGACTTTATTCCACTATTCAATTCCTTCTCTCTGGGCCTCGTAGTGTTTTTGCGTAGCGCGTCTGTGTTGCACGTCATCACGTAGGCTCACAATTGGCCGAAGCAGGTCATGTGTGTGATGCGTGATGACGTGCAACACAGACGCGCAGCGCAAAAACACTACGAGGCCCAGAGAGAAGGAATTGATTAGTGGAATAAAGTCGGTATTTTTGTTTGTTTTTGCGCACAAAAAGTATTCTCGTCGCTTGATATACTTAAGATTGAGCCACTGGAGTCACTTGGACTATTTTAACGATGTTTTTAATAACTATTCTGGGTCGGTGAGTTTCGGTCACACTGGAAGCCTATGGAAGAGTCAGAATTCTGTCAGATTTCATCAAAAATATCTTAATTTGTGTTCCGAAGATGAACGAAAGACTTACATGGTTGGAACAACATGAGGGTAAGTAATTACTGACAGAATTTTCATTTTTGGGTGAACTAACCCTTTAAAGGGGTTCACTTGAACTTTATGGTCATGAACACAAAAGGCAAATTGGTTTTGCAACTATGTGCCCTCTCAACCCTCGTTTTGTAGCTTACAAGCCAAATTGCATTTCACACCTCATAGACAAACAGAGCGAACCACACGCTTAAAAGCAGGATAGAGAGAGAGAATGAGCGAGTGAGAGACAGACAGAACGGAGGGAAAGCATGAGGGTAGACAATTGCAGGAAAACAACTTCGAGGCCTGGAGAGGAAGAGACCGGGAGAGAAACAAAAGACAGACCGAGAGAGACAGCATGACGAAGGACAGAGTTTTGCGTGGCACACACACACACACACACACACACCCAGCCGCCGACCTTTCCCGTTTTACACAGCGGTTTCATTGTAAGAGTTCATGTGGCCGCCGTAACCCAAACAAATAAAAACACTTCAAAACAACTGCGAAATGTATTCGCCAGAGTCCGTGCCCATAAACGCTGGCTAAAAGACTGTGGGAGAGATGGAGATTATGGGCGTGTGGAACAGAATGCATTTGTGTGTGTGTGTGATAAAAACAGCTCTGGGATTAGACTGTCGAGCCGTTATGGGAGACGGAGCTTTGTTAAACATTCAGAGTGGAAAAGCCCTGCCTTACCTTCAGATAAGAATGTGGGGTGGTATGAAACGGTTCAGTATACAGTATGTTGTGCATTATTATAAGTTTGAGACCTCAAGTGACTCGATCAGACAGAACCATCAACCAAAAGGCTTTTTAATAGTTCAGACAAGTCCTTTTAAAACTCAGGAGACTTAAATGAGTTCTCAGCTACAGTAAGGTTGATTTAAAGTCAATATGAAACAGCATTTTCAACACATTTGCCTTCCATAATGTGACATATTTCTAGGTAGAACAAGACATTTATCAAGAAAAAAAAAAAAAGAAAAAAAAAGGACATGACTTTATGCATCAGGAATTGATTGGATAGTGAAAAGTGGGAGTTAGATACTAGAATGAACGCAGACGTGCAACTCATCTTGAAATACGTCCTACACCCACTTTTGAGGAGGCTTTTTAACACCACATTTCCCATATGTACTCATCTATATGACTATTGATTAACATTTTCAAAAAACCCACATGGCCGAAGTGATGACACTGGAACATAGGGTCTTTTTAACTAAATATTTTGTTTTGTCTCAGATGTTTCTCATTAAATCCCAAAATGAGACAATTGCTGACGTATATAAGAGTATAGAGCTAGAAAATGAATGTGGATAGCAGTTCAGATCAATTTGATGGAAAAATGTTCAATATTTTTGTTTTATATTAAGATGTCTGACTTTAGACTTTAGTATCTTGGCAAATCTTAGCACAGATTGAGATTTTGTCAACAGGATATTGTTCTGTTTGTAGGATGACAACAAATCACGGTTGAAACAAGCTGATATTCATCAATTAAATTTCTATTGTATATGCTGACTGTAAAAAATAGTTTGTTGTGCATTTTGTGTACGGCTATTGAAGAAAAGAGAGTTATTAGTGCACCTAGCCTACAACTTTGTTCATCAATGTTTATACATTTTAGTGCTTTACTTTCATGTATTAACTTTTTTTTATTTACTTTATTATTACATCCCTTAAATACAAAATGTGTAAATAAATGTAAAATGTATTTATTTATCCTTTTCCCCCTCCCTGTAAATCTCATAAATAATATATATATAAAAAGATACATACCACCCATTTAGCTACTTTATAGCATGTGTAACAAACTATATTTCCCATTATTCAGTGGGACATCACAAGAATGATAAAAGCATAATTTAAACACCTAAAACATACCCTTTGCTCTTAATTTTAAAACAAAAAAGCATCCTGCCTTTATCAGGAAGTGTAAAAAGAGCAAAAAAAATGAAAGCATTCATTATGTTCCAACCAAACCCACTTGAACCCCCATCACGTCGTAATTACTCTAATGTAGAAACTCTCCAGGAGGACCTGAAGGGAGCAAAAGCCCCCCACCGCAAAACCAAGAAACTCAGTTAGTGCACTTCACAAGTGGAGAAAACCGTGTCTGTGTGCTTTTGGTGAGTCAATGGGAGTAAATAAAGAGCCGCAGTCGATAATGTGCAGTTACAGCAGGACTGGAGAGCATTTAAAGCGGTTTAAGTTTGAAGAGCTCTTTTCATGTGAAGAGCGCTGCCATGTTTCAAAAGCACAGAGAGACAGAGAGAAAGAGAAGCAGCAGCCGAACGCCTCCGCCGTCTTCAACTGTAACCACAGCACGCTCTCAGTCGGGAAACAGGGATGGTGTGGAAGCCCATCGGGGGGGGATAAGCACCTCGTTTTCGCTTAAATGTGCTGTAGATTATTTCTGACTAAATCCTCAAACGGTGTGGTATCTCCCATTCTCAGATGGATGAGGGATTTGGGACAAAGCAGCCATGGGTCAATGCGACGGTTTCTTGCGTATTATGCATAAAAACAAAAACACAGAGCTATTTGTTCTGAGTATAACCTGGTGGATTGAAATAAAAATAGTGCCCTGCTCAAACACAGACAAACAAATAGCGTAGCGGCTGGGCTTCAAAGAAATCCAGACACCTGATTCTAGAACAAAACAATTAATTACCGCTTATATGGAGATTTTGCTATTGTTTGGAGAGGAAGAGGTGCCCTCCTGGAAACCCTGTTGCGAAAATGCACGGGATATCAAAAAAAGTCATGCATTTTTAATGGCACCTTCAGCACATCTTCGACAGAAGTTCTGCGATTGTGCTGGCTGCATGATGACAGGCAACTGGGGAAGTAACACTGCGGGTTGGCGTGATCAAGAGCCCTTCACGCAAACACACACACACACACAAGTACACGCTCAGTCACCACCACACTTGATGGGATCTGTGTCTGAGCCGGGCGCTTCCTAATCTGTCTGCACCCAGCAAGAAGGCCGGTCCTGTGCCTTAATCTCCCGGGGGGAATCCGGGTGTCCCTTCGCCTCTGTAAGACACTCCCACTGCTGCAACTCAAACACACAGAGTCACACACTGCACGCTTTGATCAGCGTTAATACACGCCACAGTTGACCCGTGAAGAGAGCAAATGACACATTATGACATCACAAAAGCTGGTGGCAAAACAAACTAAGATCCGAGAGCCGCCACAATGACCTGACGCCATGTTATCACAGAGGGATCTGTAAATATGATTCAGAGGATCTTCATCTGAAATTCATGAGCGGTCGAGTGCCGACTTGTTCACAGGGGTTCTGTTTGTTGTCGAATACCCGTCAAATGAATGTGTTTTGTAAAGGAAACAGAACTGTGTTATCATCTACTCACCTTCAAGTAACCTAAAACAAAGTGTACTTACATACCGGTCAGAAGTTTAGCATGCTACAAAAGTTTTCCATTTCAAATAAATGCTGTTCTTTTGAACTTTCTACTCAAAGAATCCTGAAAAAAAGTATAATTTTCGACAAAAATATTAAGCAGCACAACTGTTTTCAACACTGATTATGAGAGAAATGTCTCTTGAGCAGAAAATCATCATATTAGAATGATATCTGAAACAGTTATTTTAAATTGTAAAAATATTTTTTGAGCAAATAAATGCAGCCTTGGTGAGCATAAGAGACTGATGATATATAAAATATATATTAAAAAAATCTTACCGACCCCAAACTATTGAATAGTAGTATAAATACAGTAGAAGAAAGTCCAGACTGCTCCACATAATAAAAGCAGACCACAACAGACAAGCTCCTAAAAGCACAAAAAGCACCATAAAAGTAGTTTATAGGACTTATTTGTAATACACCAAGTCTGTTAAGTGTTAGGAACATACTAAAAGTATTAAATCACTAAAAATCTTTCCCTTCATCACAGTTCTGGTTTATACATTCAATCCTGGGAAGCTCATGATATACTCAAGAATATGCATTGATTGTCATGTAATGTTTTATTTAGAAAGGAGTAAGTAAACTTGAATAGTGTTCTACATCTTCCCCACCCCTTGCATGTTTGTTTATTAAGCATTATGCTAAAATCTGAGCTTGCAATCATTATAGCTAGCAATAAGAGTACCGTAATCTCTTCTAAATTAAACACACTTTACCATGTACCATTGCACATTCCTTACCAAAATAACCAGTGATTTCATCTGGGCCAGCTGCATGTGTAGCTAACCGTTACAAAAGTGGGGCGTAACTGTGCTACTCCACTAAACTGGGACCAATTATCTGTGCAACTCACTGGACATCACAGAGGAGACGGCCTTATTTGCAAAAGCAATTGACAGTGCTGGGCAGAAGAGGTTTTACTGTGCAGCGTGGATCAATGTGGGCTGAGCTGGACCTCCAGCGGGTCATTCTGCTCGGTCCCACTCTCGCTCACGGCAGTGATGCAGTTTGGACCAGAGCAATACTTTTGTGAAATGAGGGTATATAACTGAAACATTACTATTTGATCACTATTGTGCATATGATTGTTTAAAGGGGTTTGATATGGCATAGTGAAAAATTTGTGTGTGTGTATATATATATATATATATATATATATACATACATACATACATACATACATACACATGTAGATTTATTATTTATATCAAACATTTAATATATATAATATTATATATATAAAAATATAAAAAAAAAATATATAAATATACATGCATATGTGTGTATATATATATATATATATGTAGTATATAGTATATACACACATACATATGCATGTATATTTATCATTTATTTATATATTTTTAAATAGTGTATAGAGTAGTATGCATGATGCATGTATGTGTATATATATTTATATATATATATTTTTTATATTTATATTTATTATATATATATATATATATATATATATATATATATATATTAAATGTTTAATATAAATAATAAATGTACATGTGTATGTATGTATGTATGTATGTATGTATACACACATATACACATATGCATGTATATTTATTATTTAATTACATGAAGCATCTTTATTAATAATTCATATATAGTATATATTAATATATTATAATTATTCAAATATGAAAATGTATATATAAAAGAGCAGTATAGTGAGATAATATAGATGTAGGAGATACAGTATATAAAAGTGAGAATGCTGACAGAATTAGCATCTTTCCATGAATCAATTCTCAACGCTCCTGTAGAAAATAACATCAAAAGAAACTTCTTCAACGCTTAACTTGCAAGATTCAAAAGGACTTTAAACTCCTGTCTAGCGACTGGAAGAAGCGTTTTGTTTTTGTGAGGGTGCCCTGGGAAGTTTCAAACACGTGACATTTGCACACACACACAACACACAGTTTCCAGTAGTGCTAATCTCTAAACGGACAGAAACAAAACAAACAAAACGGATCACATATGCTAGCATGTTTCTAGGGATAAGACACTAAATAGTGAGGGTGAGTTAATCCTGTTTCAGAGCAGGTGTAGGAACACAAGCATGCTGAAATCTGCCCTCTCCTCCCTCCTCGTGCCCTTTGGTCGCTTGCTGAGTCTCGGCCGTGCGTTTTCTCTTGTGTTTGATGCACACGCCCCCATCCCCCTTCCCCGGCTGTCATTCACAACCTCTCTTAGCACACACACACACACACACACTTGCAACATAAACACTGACAAACACACCGTTTGGCCAGTCCGACCTGAATGTCTACTTCCTCTGCTAATTTAAATGTTTTATCCTTACGATAGGTTTTTGCATACCTGTATGAGTGCCAGTCGAGTACTTCCCAAACAAACAACGCACACAATAACCAATGAAACATCAGCCGTTAAAACAGGCTAACAACACAAAATCACAACAATGGCAGTTAAAGACTCATTAGCTCATTGAAAAACAGGTTATAATCAATAAACACCCCATATCATAAGGATCTTCCTTAATTTAATTTCACGGAGTCAATTTCTGCGCC
Organism: Scardinius erythrophthalmus; assembly: GCF_964197995.2. Classification (NCBI taxonomy): domain Eukaryota; kingdom Metazoa; phylum Chordata; class Actinopteri; order Cypriniformes; family Leuciscidae; genus Scardinius; species Scardinius erythrophthalmus. The sequence goes on along the minus strand of NC_138240.1, from coordinate 5,115,915 downwards.
TGTGATCCTCGGGATAACCCCGAGTTCGTACACGACTGATTAACAATGCACTAACAGATGTCTTCTTTGTGTCGATACGACATGTGTGTGTGTATGTATGTGTTCGAGCGGGGGGTTGGTAGGTACACTGGTGTGAGTGTGTGTGTGTGTGATTCGTCTCATCCTTTTGAAAGGAAATCCCATTATAATCCAGGTTGAATGCTGAGGGCAGTCAATGTCAAACTCGTAACCTCTTCAGCCTCTCCAGGTTTTGGCATTTTGAATGAAAGTAAAGCCAGAGTCCAAATCTGAAAGCAAAATCTCTTCTCAACAAGGACACAATAGTGGCTTAATCGGATGTAGTTCAAATACATCACACTCCAATTGGGTTTAATTCATTTAGCACATCATAATCACCAATTTTGTACGGAAATCACTGCAGTGATTCACATATGCACTGGAAAGAATTAGGTGTAGAAATCATTCAGAAATTGCTAGTTAATCTCACTATTTATTGCAAAGAAATGCCAAGTAATATGTCGAATTAAACATGACATTTTAAAGTACAAAGACTAAGAAACATATTCCAATAATCTTTGTTTTTATTACAACTTTACAACTAAATTTCAAGTCAGTTCTCTCTCTATATCATCTTAAGACTTTCTAGATCAACAAAATCGTATCGTAGATTTATCACTCAACCAATCAGCAAGCTAGTCTTTTAGAGAATAACAAATGTTTCCGCAATTATTTGGAATCTTTCCCCGTAAAATGCGTGAATGTTAGATTCCTTGGTATTGATTAAAGGACGAACAATAGCAAGAGCAACCAGCCTAATCCATCAGCGCAGACACATGGGGGTTTCTACATGCAGGACGGGCAAACAAAAGGATTTCAGCGCTTACGTAACGCCCATATGGGTCTGAACTATGATAACATTTGCATGGAATAAAAACAAAAAAGATTGCATCTTATCAAAACTCCAGAGTAACGCTGAAGATACACTTCGAATATGCCTATAAATCAGCTTATGAGGATTCAAATGATTTTTACAGAGCTAAACTAAACATTTCAGACTTCAAACGCTCTCAGAAAACAGCTTTCAGTTCAGTCAGCAACAAAGGATTGTTTTATCATGGAAAAAGTTTGATTGAGAAATGTATCATCCATGCTATTAAATTGGCCAATATTTATTTGTCGATAACCATGCTCACATTTTTGATTAACAAAAGTGACAGCCTTGTCAGCAAGTAATAAATAGTGTTGCAGGATTGAGTCCTAAAACCCAGAAACGAGTTAGCGTTTTCAAACTTCTGGGTTTTTGGTTTAATGCCTGAAATACGGTCCGTGGTTAACACAAGCTCAAGATATTTTAAAGCGACACCAAATACCTCAGTAATATTCCACTCTAGAGTTTTGTCTTGAAAAAGGCATTTGCTAACCAGTAGCTAAATGTGACAACAGAGGTTGAACATTAAACGTCATCACGCCTAACCGGTAACATCATCTACTCACTATTTCTTCAGCTTCCCTGTGTTTATAATGCCAAACTATTCTAACTCAAACTCTCCAACTTGTAGATTTTATCTTGGTGGTGTTGACATTGAATTCATGTGACTGTGGTGTAGTTTGTTTATATCCTAATTTTAGCTTTTTACTTCTGGCAATTGTATTTGGACGTTGATAAAAAGTTGTGTTCATTCGTGAAGATTTCCCATGAAGAAAAAAACGTGTAAGAATCAGAATTGTTGGTCACAGAGCTTATTTTTGGGATAATTACAGAAAATAAGCTCTGTGACCAACAAAAGTTTATGATTCTTATACGTTTTGTTCATCATGAGATAAAATCCTATTGTGTTTTATTTGAAGGAATAAGGTTGACATAAAAAAATGACTCCATTCTTGCAACACAGTTAATAATTAAGACATTATTTTAGTCCAGTTAATGATAAATTTAATCATGCTCCCTGGGGCCCGTACCATGATGGTAGCTTAACAAATTCCAGGTTACAGGATTTGTTTTAAGCTGCTGGTACCATGATGCTGTTCATCAACTTTCTCTGTCAACTCAGGCTTTGATCCTGAGTTTAAGAGTTCATGTGTGACATCAGTAGTGAACAGACATGCTGAGAAAGAGTGAAACTGTGATTCATTGTTCATGAGAGAAGCAGCGCGATTCACTTCTCTTCTGCAGAATATTACGTGATTGAAAAATACTAAGAATTTAAACAAATTTACACAGCAAGCTTTCTACGAAAGAGGACAACTAAAAGAAAAGGTCTTGCTATATCAGTGCAAGTGAAAATTGTGAAGTTAGTTTATACAGTTGATAAAGGTATTGAGAGAATTGAACTTTTAAGCTCTCATTTTATAGCTTTATCTATTGATTCTAAAGCGTATTTATATTTCCTTTATATATTTATTCCTTTAAACTGTGCATAAAAATAATTGATAAACTAAAATTGTATGTGTGATTGATTAAGGGTACAATAATTACATCAATAATATCCAAACCATACAAAAATGTTATTCTTAATAAGTGTTACTAAAAGCCAGACGATTTTGTCTTTAAAAATCATTTGCAATTGTAGTGATCTTTAATTTGACTTCATCCTTTGCTCACAGCTGATTGGTCCAATTTCGGTTTGAGATCTCTTACCTGGAACATAACCTGCCCCGGACCAGGTTAGCCGTGAAGCGTAAGTTACTATGTCTATGAACACTGCTAAAAGCCAAACCACTTTCATGGTGCCTAAAACCCAGGGTTGACGCAAACTAAACTGAAACATAGCCGGCTAGCCACCAAAACCGGCTTCATGGTATAGGCCCCTGATCCACTGTTTTTAACAACAGCACAACAGAATGGGACGCCAAAGGAGGGGTCAAAGTTGGGAAGTTTAACTTAACTTTCTTCAGGACGCTGAGATGTAGCACGGTGGCTAAAACTGCACACATTCTTAAAAAAAAAAGGTTTTAAAAGGTTTTTTTTTTTTTTACAGCAGTGCCATGGAAGAACTATTTATGTGAATTTTGGGATATCACATAAAAAAATCTGGATGAAAAAGGCAAGATGCGCATAAATTCTAAAAATGTGTACACAAAAAAATCATTTATGCTCAATTAAGGTGGATAATGTTTTTATCCGTTAAGAAGACCTGCACATAGATGGGAACAGAGTTCAGATGCAAAAGCCTCTAAGTGCCATCTGAAATTTTCTTCTAGAATGATCATTTTTATAAAGCTTGTATATTTAAGCTAAGTAATTTCACTTAAATGACAATTAATAGGTAATTTGCATTGCCATTTAAGTGAAATTATTGAACTTAAATATACGAGCTTGATAAAAATGATCATTCTAGAAGAAATTTTCAGATGGCACTTAGAGGCTTTTGCATCTGAACTCTTCACATGTAGATTTCCCCCTACACACCTGACTTAAAGGTATAGCGGAGGATCTTTCTGAATTTTAGATAAGACCCGCCCTCTCCACTTTTTGAAAAGTTTGATTGATTCACCAGAATGATTGACAATTAGGAGGACCAATAGTATAGGTGATCCACCCGGAAGTAAAAAATCCTCTGCTATACCTTTAAGTTTACCTGGGTCGTCTCCTAATATACGCCCCTAAAAGTCTCCTGATTTATCCTCGAGCGCGTCTCCTAATCAACCTAAGCGGTGTTGGACGGTGTCTCGTCCCTTTTGAACACTATCATTTGGAAGAATAAGGTCTCTAGTGCTCCACTAACTTGACTGAATTCCCCTTGAATATGCCTTTATCAGCCAGGAGTTCTCATAACAACCACAGAGAATCTCACCAGCAAAGAAGAATACAGCAGTTTATATAGAATAGAGATACATAACAAAAATAACATGACATATTGATCATCTCATCGTTTTTCCTCTAATATGATTGGTTCAATTTGTGCAAAACAGGATCCACCTACTCCCTCTGTTACTAGCAAAGTAAATTTAGATTTCAAAATCATCAGAATCATCAAAATCATCAAAATCATGGGGTTAGTAGTTCGTTTGATTACTCAATAAGTCACGGGGCTATTATATTTGGAATAATGGTCTAGACCGTATAGAGTTTCCACTCTTTCGGCACACCAACCTTGGTACTAAATACTGTTGGTCTCAAAAAGTTATAAGTTAGGCCTGTAATGAAAAATACTTTTCTGACTCGTCAAACTGACAGTGTTACAACTGAGCAGTATCTCTGTATATTTCTATGGCATCTCTGTCAAAGAGCAACAAGCAGGTGAAATGGATGTACTTATTGTAATAAGAGTTAACGAAAGTTATCCTGATCATTGTAATGTTTGAAGCGGATGTGATAAATGTCAGGGAAGATTTTAAAACGAGCGGTTCATTCACAAACCTGTAAGATCTTTCTTTCATGCTGTGAAAATACAAACCGGAAGCGCAGCGCTGAAAAGAGGCGGAGCTACATAATGTCTATTACCAGAAGACTGTTAGGTTAGGGGTAGTAGAATAAGTTGACATGTTACATAGTTGCAAAGTTACTTACAGTCAGTAGAACGTCTGTTGGGGAGCATCAAAGTGTTAGCAGATATTGAGCAGACGATTAAGCAGAATGTGTAGATATAAACACACAATTCCCTAATTCGCGTACTTATGCACTATTCTATGATGTTTTTAAGTATAAATGAAGAGTTCAGATGCAAAAGCCTCTAAGTGCCATCTGAAATTTTCTTCTAGAATGATCATTTTTATAAACCTTGTATATTTAAGTTAAGTAATTTCACCTAAATGACAATTAATAGGTAATATGCATTGCCATTTAAGTGAAATTATTGGACTTAAATTAACAAACTTGATAAAAATGATCATACTAGAAGAAAATTTCAGATGGCACTTAGAGGCTTTTGCATCTGAACTCTTCAAATAGTGTGAATAGTGAATTCACATAGCCTGGGTTTCCCCATGCTGCCTCATGCAGCGCGATTTTATTCACACTGCTAGGCAGCCTGGACACCATGGACCAGATTTCCCCCTCAAAAAGGGAACCAATCACAGAACGGGTCGGGGAGGGAGCAGCAAGACGATGACGACGTCTATGCGACACACCGAAGCAGTTTGTTTACATCTATGGATCCAACATGGCATCAGACGCGAAGTTACCTTTCGATGCCGCCTTAGATAGTGTTCTAAGTAGTTTAGAACGCAAGTTTATTTCGTCTTCTTCCTCGTCGTCTTCTTCCTACGTCATCTGGTATAATTGAAACGATTGGCTATGAGCTACGTACAGTGCATTTGATAGACATTCGTAGCGCCCAATAAACAGCTCTGGGGTGCGTTTCCCGAAAGCATCGTTGGCCAACTATGGTCGCAAGTTCCGTCGTTACCAATAGAGTTCAATGGACATTGCGATGAACTTGCGACCATAGTTGGCCAACGATGCTTTCGGGAAACGCACCCCTGGGCATTCGTAAACCACGCCTCAAATACGAGAAAATGAACATGTGGTTCCCAGACCACGTCTCAATGAGAAGAGGTCTGACGTTAGCCAGGCTAGCATTCACACTGAAAATTCCAAAAATAAAAAGGGCCCTTTAAATACCCAGATTATGCACTTAATTAACAGAAAAAACAAAGGGTGGATTGTTGGACACTTTATTAAATCAACTGTCGCAGCTTTAATTACATAGAGGAGGAGAAGGGGCATCAGGGTGATAAAATAACCTTATAGAATTCACATACTAGTGTGTTATTTGGGACGCAACTTATATCACGCAATTCCAATAAAAAAGTCCGAATTGCGAGACGTAAACTTGCAATTGTGAGACAAAAAGCTGCATTTTCCTTTTTTATTTTTTATTCCCTGGCGGAAACTTCCATAGTATAATGCACAGATCAGCATTACGGCCACGGGTGACCCTGCTCTCTAGATCAGTACTGGCCATTAAAAAAACCTATATTAGTCGACCACTAGTATATAGTGCACATGGGCCTCATTACTCAGTATTGTAGTGCTAAGCACATGAGAGCGGGGCAGAGGGGCGTAGATTAGAGATTATTAACACGAAACACAGACTAATCAGTTCAACAGAAAATCCCCTGAACCGCAAGAAGAACGAAGGAATGAGAGGATGAGAGAGAAACGACAGGAGGGAGAGGGATTATTTGAAGAATTAGCAACAATATGCATCTAAAGAAAGAAAGAAAGAAAGAAAGAAAGAACCAAGGCAGCCATTGAGAAAACAAGAGAATCATTTCAGTGGAACAAAACAGCAATTATTCTGTTTTTATAGTTTTGACAGTTTTCATAGGCAGTCATGTGTGGATGCATAATGTGCTGAAGAAGGAAACGCAAAAGAGAGAGAGCGAGAGAGTGTTTCTGACACTGATGAACTCTACCCGTGTTCGTGCACGCTTGCGGAGTGTGAAGGACCGACCATGGTGTTGATTTGGTGAAAATGAGCCAAAATGCTTCAAGACATCCCTGCTTGATCCAGCAGCACATCTGCTCAGCGCTCACCAAGCTGCTGAAATATTCCAGCAAGACTCCATCATTAAGAGCTTTTGTCTGAGATGAAGACTGTTAAAACCTGATGGATCAAGGACAATACTAAATAACTAGTCATTTAGCAGATGCTTTTATTTGAAGTGACAGTGCACTTATTACATGCTCGATTTCCTCTCAAAATGTGTGCCTTAACCTTTAGACCCGCTTCCCTTACATAAAAGTACTCAGGCGGTAATGCTGTGGAACTGTAATATGTACCACGCTACTGAATGATTACAATATTCCACGGGATTTACATCATTCAATTAGTTACTATCTATCCATCCATCCATCCATCCATCCATCCATCCATCCATCCATCCATCCATCTATCTATCTATCTATCTATCTATCTATCTATCTATCTATCTATCTATCTATCTATCTATCTATCCATCTATCTATCCATCTATCTATCTATCTATCTATCTATCTATCTATCTATCTATCTATCTATCTGAATTGATCCGAATCTATCTATCTATCTATCTATCTATCTATCTATCTATCTATCTATCTATCTATCTATCTATCTATCTATCTATCTATCTATCTATCTATCTACCTATCTATCTATATCTATCTATCTGAATCAATATCTATCTATCTATCTATCTATCTGAATCAATATCTATCTATCCATCTGAATTGATCCGAATCTATCTATCTATCTATCTGAATCCATATCTATCTATCTATCTATCTATCTATCTATCTATCTATCTATCTATCTATCTGAATCCATATCTATCTGAATCCATATCTATCTATCTATCTATCTATCTATCTATCTATCTATCTATCTGTATCTATCTATCTATCTATCTATCTATCTATCTATATATCTATCTATCTATCTATCTGTATCTATCTATCTATCTATCTGTATCTATCTATCTATCTGTATCTATCTATCTGTATCTATCTATCTATCTATCTATATCTATCTATCTATCTATCTGAATCAATATCTATCTATCTATCTGAATCAATATCTATCTATCTATCTATCTATCTATCTATCTATCTATCTATCTATCTGAATCAATATCTATCTATCTATCTATCTATCTATCTATATCAATATCTATCTATCTATCTATATCAATATCTATCTATCTGAATCAATATCTGTCTATCTATCTGAATCAATATCTGTCTATCTATCTATCTAAATCCATGTCTATCTATCTATCTATCTATCTGAATCCATATCTATCTATCTATCTATCTATCTATCTATCTATCTATCTATCTATCTGTATCTATCTATCTATCCGTATCTATCGATCTATCTATCCGTATCTATCTATCCATATCTGAATCTGTCTTACTGGTCTATTTACAAGATCTCTCTAAAAATAGATTAAACAAATTTTATACATGTATTATTACATTTTATTTTCAATTTTGGTTTTCAACTAAATTATATCATTTTAAAAAGTAATAATAATAATAATATTTTCAGTGCTTTAGTATTATGGTGTTCTTGGAAGTATTGTGGCGTACCATATTAAAACACTGGTACATGAATGGTAGTACCACCCTAGCAACGGCTTAGCAACTGCCAACAACACCCTAGCATCGTGACAGCTCTGCACTGGTAAACTATCAACTAAATATGATAAAAATTGATTTTGTTCTGTACTGTAGCTAACAGTCCACATCAGTGTGACGACGGCACACATCTGCCATTCAGACAGATCCATTTTTGCCTTCTCTCTGAAGTAAGTGTCTCATTCCTTATAAGGGACCTTCTAACACGCATCTGCCTCACACACTGACAGGTGGAGAGAGTCAAACGCTGACACACCAAAGCTTGATTCAGAGGTTTGAAATAACAAGATCTCTATGGCTTTGATGCTGCCTAATTACTTCCACGAGAAATGCCATTTTATCATGAATGAACGAACCAGAGCTTGAAAAAACACTTCAAGCCACCGGGCGTGTAAGAATGCAAACTATTCCCAATGCAAGAGCCTTACAGAGCAGCCGATCAAGCATGACACATTCAATAAAGCTCTTCATCCGAGAGGGTCTGCAAAACATGGACATCAGCTAATATGCATTATGCATGTGCAACTAATATGCATTCGAGATTTTATGTTAAAATACATATGGACATATAAAAGAAAGTCTTGCAACTAATTTACTTTGAAACACTTTTAATCAAACTTTAATTACGCAACGCAGCTTTAAGTTGTGTGGTGTGACAGATTCATCCGAACCCTCTGATGTGGTGTCCACTACAGTAAATCAATCTTTATCAGCAATTTTAACCATTCAGGGTGTGATGTTACAACTAAACCACCATGGGTGATCACCTTTGACCTATCCCATAATTATATATGACCTTTAAATTAAATTAAAAATGGCTGATGTGAAAGTGGAAAAGCACCAAGTACATGGTTATATTCTTGCTTTTAAACAAAATGGGATTTAATTATTCATGCATCAGAAGGTTAAAAGTACTAATATTCTCAAAAAATACATGTACAAAAATAACCCAAGAATAAAAAAAGGATAAAAAAAAGTTTAAAGTAGTTTTAGTTGTGTAGCAAGGCATGTCCAATCTGCAAGTTTTAAAAGCCATGTCAAAAACAATGCAAACAAGCAATGTGTTTGAGGAAAATACGACTCGCACCCTAACGCTTTCTTTGCTTGGTTGATCAGTGTTAAACGGGTGTATCTGTGCACTTGCTGAAGACTGTAACGGACATCAACAACAAAGGTAACATCAAACGCTGAATGTTTCGGCGTGACGTCACACTCATATGTGTCTTACCTTCCGGAGTTCAAGCGTTTCTTCACTCTGAGCTGCTTCAGAAACACTTCAGCACAATCTGGTGTCGGTTAATGTGTGTCCAACATGGAGAAGTCCGGTGCGCTCGCGACTCCTGCTCTGCTCTGCGCTGGTGTGTGTCTGTGTGTGTGTTTCTCGCATCGAAACTTCCCGGTGAACCAACAGGATGCGAGACGCGCAGCGCAACACGTGGATGACAGACAGACTGACAGACAGACACTGAGACACTCAAGCTGAAAGTCATTTCTCATAGGAATGAAAGTGAGGCAGGGAGCGGTGCGGGAACAACTTATACAGAACCACAGCGACATCCTTCGGTCAGAGATAGGCACATGACTGCTATTCTATCTATCTATCTATCTATCTATCTATCTATCTATCTATCTATCTATCTATCTATCTATCTATCTATCTATCTATCTATCTACTGCACACCTTTCTATCTATCTATCTATCTATCTATCTATCTATCTATCTAATTACTGCACACCTTTCTCTCTATCCATCCATCCATCCATCCATCCATCCATCCATCCATCTATCTATCTATCTATCTATCTATCTATCTATCTATCTATCTATCTATCTATCTAATTACTGCACACCTTTCTCTCTATCCATCCATCCATCCATCCATCCATCCATCCATCCATCCATCCATCCATCCATCCATCCATCCATCATCCATCCATCCATCCATCTATCTATCTATCTATCTATCTATCTAATTACTGCACACCTTTCTCTCTATCCATCCATCCATCCATCCATCCATCCATCCATCCATCCATCCATCCATCCATCTATCTATCTATCTATCTATCTATCTATCTATCTAATTACTGCACACCTTTCTCTCTATCCATCCATCCATCCATCCATCCATCCATCCATCCATCCATCTATCTATCTATCTATCTATCTATCTATCTATCTATCTATCTATCTATCTATCTATCTATCTGAATTGATCCGAATCTATCTATCTATCTATCTATCTATCTATCTATCTATATATCTATCTATCTATCTATCTATCTATCTATCTATCTATCTATCTATCTATCTAATTACTGCACACCTTTCTCTCTATCCATCCATCCATCCATCCATCCATCCATCATCCATCCATCCATCCATCCATCCATCCATCCATCCATCCATCCATCCATCCATCTATCTATCTATCTATCTATCTATCTAATTACTGCACACCTTTCTCTCTATCCATCCAGCCATCCATCCATCCATCCATCCAGCCATCCATCCATCCATCCATCCATCCATCCATCCATCCATCCATCCATCCATCCATCCATCCATCCATCCATCTATCTATCTATCTATCTATCTATCTATCTATCTATCTATCTACTGCACACCTCTCTCTCTCTCTCTCTCTCTCTCTCTCTCTCCCTCTCCCTCTCTCTCTCTCTATCTATCTAGGCATGTGCACACATAGACATCAAAGGGGGCTTGAGCACCTGCCCTTTTTCTTCCTTGAGAGAAAGTGGGCTTTTTTTTTTCTGGGGTGCTAAACACACACACACACACACACACACACACACACACACACACACACACACACACACACACACATATATATATATATATATTCCTGTTTGTGCACAGCTTTCCTGTCAAACATATTTATTGAATAAATAAATAAAATCAATGAGACTTTGTCGAGTTCCGATGCTTTCCCTCCCTCAATTGTGTGTGTGCGTGTGTGTGTGTGTGTGTGTGCGTGCACGCGTGGTAAGTGGTAATTATAATAGCAATAAAAGTAATAATGTATTTGATCAATACATTAATGTATTCATTATTCAGCCAATTCAGTATTATATTGCGTGGCTGCACAATGCCAAAAAAAAAGAAAGGATACAAAAAAAGGAAGGAGACGGAGTGGCCTTTCTCAGTTTAGTGTGAATATTTTTGATTTTGAAGTGTAATGTATTCCAATAACAGCAAAAGAAATAAAACGATTTATTGCCTTGAAAAAAATCCATCCACATATCCTCTAATTTCTGCAATCTCTCTCTCTCTCTCTCTCATTCTGTCCATCCAGCCTTTACTACACATGTCTGCTTATCAATACAAAAACAAATTGGTCACTGATCTGTCCCACTATTATTCTGCTCGTCTATCTGACTTTCTGTCAGTCTATCTATCCGTCATTATAATAGAAAAAGATGCTCTATAAGCCCAAATATATCTTATGCAATGAGGATTCGAGATTCACTCTAAAATGTATTAGGCAAGAGAATGCAATTTTCGCTCAGAGAAAGCACAAAAGCCATCTTGCACCGAACCAACTTTGCAATTCCTTTCTGAATGCATATGCTATGAAAGAAGGCACACGAACGGAGAGAGGTTTTCAATAGGAAATGTTTTATTAGATTGCAGAGATACATTTTTTAATTCAGGCAAATGTGCAAAGGGTCCAAATTGAATCACATACATTGCAACGGCTTGTATCATAATCCTACCTAAAGAAAACACAATACAAAATAGTTTGCGTTAGAAAAGGTAAGATGTTAGCTTGAAATGTCTTACAAAATACTGTATCATTGCAATGAAAAGATAATCAAATCGTGGTTCAAGATACAAAATCATCTGTGCATTACGTGCAAAATCTCACATTATAAAATATTTTAGGAAGAAATACAGACATTCAATGTCATACAAATATTGTGGATAGATTTTTCTTTTGAAAGCGTTAATTAAATGTTAAAAGTGTCAAACGTCTACAAAGTGACTGACCTTCTGAAGTCAGCACATGACAAGAGACAAAAGCACTTTGAAATGTTACATAAAGGATTGAAATTCTAAGGACACTATACAGAAATGTCTCAGCTGGAAGAGGTCTAGTTAATGTTCAGATTAACTCTAGCGGTCATCACCCTTCAATAAACACAAATACACATTTCAGACGGCATCAGCTCGGGCTGAACCAGAGCTGATTAAATCATCATGTGTCCACGGGCGCTCCTTCAGGCCCTGCGCTCAGACCCACAGAATCAAGCCCTCGTTTTTCATTTAGAAAAAGTCGTATCGGATCTACCCTCTGGCTTTTTGTACAAAATTAGAGCATAAAAGTTGAATTATTAGACAAACATTATCTCCTCCAAATGACATAATTAGAGATCGAGGTTAAACTGACGTCTGTCTTATGAAGATAAAAGACATTTAATTAGAAAGGAAAAATCTCCTTGTAAGGTGCTTTTCGCTGATTGTTTAAAGAAAAAGTTTCTCATTGACCACATTTACATGCACATTATAACAGAAAAGATGTTTATATGCTATTTGTATATTCCTATATACAGAAGTGGCCAAAAGTGATGTCCGGATGACCGTACAAGCTCGAGTATTGTCTAACAAAAGTATTCGGCAAAAAAGCAACAAAAAAATGCATAGGAAAACAAAAAAGAGAGAAAAAAAAAATGATCTCTTGTTTTTTGATGTGTTCATAATTTCTTTGTATGACAGCCTGACAAAAAAAAAAAACATGTCTGCACAATTTGGCATGTTTCATTGCGTTATCATATATAAAAAAATTACTTCAAGCACAACTGACCCATTCGCTTGCAAAATCTTTAAAAAAAAAATTCATAACGTTAAAATAAAGGGTGAAGATATCCATTTTCCCAGGCCGGGTGTCACTTCTGGCCACTTCTGTACATGTACGCAGCTTAAGGGTGAAAAGTCCGCTAGTTCACTTGCTTTGGTCCAGACCAAATACATTTTGGTGTGGTTTGCTTTCACACTGTACTTTTTGCAAGTGAATCAAAATTTGTAAACAAAATCACACGTGTGCTAAGGTCATCCATTCATTGGACAGAAATATGACCCGTACCACAGTTGGTTTGGAACCGGACCTAGGCCGCCTCTTTAGCTGGGTCTCGGTACGGTTGTTTGGTCCGCACCCGATTCACACCTGCCAAAAAGATCCGCACCAAGGGGGAAACGAACTTGAGTTCGATTCAATCGAAGCAAACAAGACAGGTGTGAAGGAATACACCCTAAGTTACGGCAAACAGGTTACATGACGCATACTGTACATATAATCAATCCTGGTATTGATATGCATGTAGACTGTGGTCACTTTCTAAATATGAATTAGAATTGGATGAAAGCAAAGACGTTTCCCATCTATACTGAGGACAAATACGCCCTTTTTGATTGTGCTTTAAAACATGGCACGGATTTGAGCTTCAGCATTCATGGCGAGTCCTTAGAAGTTTGACAATACCACCGCTGAACTGATACAAAACAGCAGAGCCCAAACTCGACAGTCACCCTTTCCCTAAAGACACACACGCCGCCTGGGTCCCGCAGATTTCCAGAGAATTCTTCAGAGAACAGCGATAACGAGCATGAGGAACAGCTTTCATAGGTGCTTTCATCATCGACCGCACCTGGTGGAGTTGGCAGCTGTCTTCCACCCCCCAAAACACACCCAGACTCGAGTGCTACCTTCACACACACATAAACAAACACACACACTCTAACCACACTGTCTTTGTACAGCTAACAAAAGTGTTCACTTTGCTTTTTCTGTCTGCATACTAGAGATGGGAATCTGATGCCGATTCTGATTCCTAAATGGTTGTGTAAATGATTCTTTGAGTAAGAAAGAATGGATAATGATTTTGTCATGGAAAAAAAATTGTATTGCATGTGCAAATTTAGCGTATTCTTTCCTTAAAAATACAGTGTACCAAAGACCGTCTCAAACCGCCTATTTCCTACCATCAGGAACACGTAACCAAACCAGTCGACATGCGGGGCAGGGCTTTTCTTTCCATGATGTTTAAAGCGTTTCTAAGGTGTTTTCTACATAAAACGCATTACCACTCTGATACATCGACTTGTATACGACCCCGTATAATTCGCTCTTTCTCTTCTTCTTCTGACATACATGGCTGAATTAAACCAGTATTTCCACTTGCCATCGTGTAGTGTTTACTACAGTTGACCGAGTGGATCAGGAAGTCTTGTGATTGAGTGGAGGCGGGGCTAATTTGCATATTCATTATTCTAAATATACTAAATTAAGCAAAGGTATAGAGTTACACTCAAACTATTTTAAGGCATAAAGGAAAAAAAAGAGTTTAAATATGTCATTTTGATTATCAAAGATGAGTTTTAAGGGATACAATTATCGACTGCAGTGGGACTTTAATCATTTTCTGTCTGAGTGGCTTTTATTAATCGAAAATCAATCGAATCTCATCGAATTTTAATGTGAATCTTCTCGAATGGAATTTTTCTGAATTTGCAAAAATTCGAAAACCTATGAAACGTGAATCAAATCGATTCGCTGTCTACCCAAAGATTCACAGCCTAACTTTAAAATGTTTCCCGTTGTGTTATTTCTTTTAAAAAATGTAACTGGTTCTGATTAAGTTCTTTATTCCCAACCCTATTAGACACACATTGTTAACTCAATGCATGCATCTAAAGCAAGTGTGGGTAGATATATGCACACAAAACACACACACACACACACACACACACACACGCTCACACCTGGCCTCGAATACATCCTTCATCTATCTTCAAATCACTCCATAAGGTCTTTCCCTTTTCCACCTGCTACTACATCTCTGTCCTCCTCCTCCTCCTCCTCCTCCTCCTCCACTTCCCCAGGGTTCGGCAGGCTGCTGTCCTCCCCCAGAATGCGGCACAGCTCTACCAGCCGCTGCTGCATCTTGGGAATTCCCGAGAGCTGGGTCTCGAGTCGGAGCTTCTCGTCCTGCAGGGAAATACGCGTGGAGGCGTCCAACTTCTCAAAGCGCCAGCCGCCCTCGCCGTCAAACTGCAGCAGGTGGGAGTGGTACTTCCTGTAAGCAGAAGTTCAGGTCAACGAGTGTAATTTGGATTTAAAGTAACGCAAAGATGCCGGTAGAGAAACCTCTGGGTGAAAGAAAGTTTAAAGCTGTGCTGTGTGGTTTTGCACATGGGCTTTTTTCCTAAATTCCTGGAAAGTTTTACAGTATTACGAGCATAAAACTGCTGTGCTATACACTTCTAAAGTATAGTTATTAATTATTTTCTATAAAGTCCTTTTTTCATAATTTAGGTTTTTATGACCATTTTCACCCACTCTCGTACCCTTGAAATCAAACATTCTTTTTAACCTACCATACTTTTAAGAAGTCTAATGCAAATGACCTCTATGTTATGAATGTTATGATTAGCTAATATCTGGGTACTGGACTAATTCGCAGGGTGAACATGCTCAATATTTATTCCTGTGATCAAAGCTGAATTTTCAGCATCATTACTCCAGTCTTCAGTGTCACGTGATCCTTCAGAAATCATTCTAATATGCTGTTCAAGAAACATTTCGGATTATTATCAGTGATGAAAACAGTGGTTCTGCTTCATATTTTTTGTGGAAACCATGATACATTTTTTCAGGATTATTTGGTGAACAGAAAGTTCAAAAGAACAACATTTGATACAGAAATCTTTTGTTACATTATACATGTCTTTACTGTCACTTTTAATCAATGTAAAGCATCCTTACTAATTAAACGTATTCATTTCTTTCAAGCGATCTTATGTTGATGAGGTCATGGATGTGATAATCTCTTTAAAGATTCACTTCTATCATTTTGCTAACTTCCACACACCCTTTCTCCAAAACTTAAAATAAGACATGATTCATAGGCAGAGAACATTATTAGGTGGCTAGTTTTCCGATTGACTAAAAGAGCGTGGGCCGCTTCCCTGAATTTCTTTTCCCTCTTTTTTTCCCTCTAGTGCAATCACAGAGACAGGTGTTTTCTCTCAGGACACCCATTTCTGATTTTATGCTGGGCATTCAGCACCTTTAACAACCCGTTATTGCAGCTTTGTTGGATAGTCTGGGGAGGGAGTTTTGTCTTGTGAATATAGAGTATGTCTACACAGTACGTCAAAATTCTACTTCAAAAGAGCAAGAAAAATCCTATTTTCCATCATATGACCACTTTAATCTTATGTGTTTATGATTCAATGCTTAGTTCCTGAATTAACATAAATATACTTATTTTCCCACGAGCAATAAAAGAACTGCTCTTCATTTTCATACGATTGAAAACCCACCAGAGAGAAGGACGATGTGTAATAGAGAGAAGCGCAATCCCAGCATCCTTTGCAGCTTCAAAGATTTTGCCCTCCACATCAATACTCACAGCACTCGTGCACTCGTCTAGGAGGGCATATTGAGGCCTGTTAGAGATAAACCAGAGATTTATCAGCTTTAAACACACAAGTTGTTTTAAACAGACTTAAAAGCACTAGTTGGCAGTTGAATTGTTTAATGTTTTATATTCTGACTTGGGTTTTTTTCTTTCTTTCCCATAAAACAATATCTGAGTGGTTCAACAATAATCTCCCATAAAGCAGCTGCTTGCTTCAAATGCAAAGTAAGCTGTATAGATTCCAAAAACACTAACTGAACCCAGTTAACCACTAATAACATTCAGTAATTAAATATTTATCAATTCAGTGGCTTAAATGAAACCATGAGCAGCTTTCCTACATGTACTGTCCCACAATTTAGCATCTTCAAAGTGTTCTTTTTTCTTTCAGAGAGAGGAAGTCATTCAAACAATTATCTAATGCAACTGAAAGATCATTACTGGAAAATAATATCCCTGATTAGATGTTAGTCCAGGAATAAGTGTAGTGTAAAAAAATGTGTCTGCCTCAAATAATTTGAGAATAAGCATAAATGTGTGTTATATTTGATAAAAATGTTTACCAACTACATTTCACAAGTCCGTCAAACAGATTTTTGCAAAGATGTATAGAAAATATCAGTCTCTATATTATTGAATCTGGATGTAAAGAGTGTCAAAATGTAAATATTTTCTGTGACGTACTTATGATAAAACATCCTGGCCATGCCCATCCGCTGCTTCTCTCCTCCAGACAACACGTCCTTCCAGTCGCTCAGCGCGTCCCAACCTGACAATATTTAATCCTGTTTAAATACTAATAATAATATATGTTTACAACCAATACAGTTTTGCTTCTTCAGTATAACTGAATCATTTACACATGCATTATTAATTATATTTATTAATATTTAATCTAAAGCATCTGTTAGTTCGACAGTTTACATCCAGTACAGTAAATGTGCTTACTTTTATCTTTCAACACTGATGAAAATAATCATTCAAATATCAGACTGTGTGTACCAGCATTCAAAAGTTTGGGGCGAATAATATTTTTTTAATATTTTTGAAATAAGTCTCTTATGCTCACCAAGACTTGCATTTATTTGATTAAAAATATAGTAAGAACCATAATATTATGAAATGTTATTACATTTTAAAATAACTGTTTTCTATTTGAATATATTTTCAAATGTATTTTATTTCTGCGATTCAAAGCTGAATTTTCAGCATCATTACTTCAGTGTCACATGACCCTTCAGAAATGGTGCTCGAGAAATTTCTTATCATTACCAATATTGAACTAAAAATGCTGATTCAAAAGAACAGCATTTATTTCAAATGGAAATCTTTTGTAACAAATATAATAGTGGCCAAAAGTGATGTTATGTTTTTAAATGGCCCTATAAGTTTGATTAAACCATCAAAATATGAGGAAAATATTAGATTCAAATTTGAGGGAAGAACAAAACACTGAACTTGGTTAAGGTATTTATCTGACATTATTTTGGCGAAACTACAGCTACAGGTTTTTATTTTACTATGCAAAAATGAAAGGCACAGAAAAAAACTAAAAGCTCACAGGAAAAAGCATACAGTGACTATTAATCAGCTATTAATATTTTGGTGGTTCTCTCTTGTTTTTGCACGTATTCTAATTTCTTTGTATGACATCTTATCCGCACAATTTGGCATGGTTCATTACATAATCACAAATAAAACAACTGACTCCAAGCACAACCATGCAATCTGCTTATAATAATATTTGAAAAAAGGGTGAAGATGTAAATTTTCCTAATCCCAAAATCACTTTTGGCCTGTAAAATCCTCTCACCTCCCTCTCTCTCCAGGATGTAGCAGAGGTTCACAGTTTTGAGGATTTCCTCCAGCTGCCGGTCAGTAACGCTCTTCTCCTGCATATCCTGAACAGAGTGAGGATAGATAACCTGATCTCTCAGCGTTCCCACCGACATATAAGGCCTGAAAAAAAAAAAAAAAAATCCTGGCATTTAATCATTTAGTTCTTTTTGTTATGGATGAATTGTAATGAAACTTGAGTTTTTAGTGGCTAAAATAGCCGGATTCATTTGATGAAAAGGTATTACTTCTGAATAATATTTTATCACTGTGTATGTAATGATATTTTCACAGTGTGCCTTGTTTGATCTATCCTTCCATCTATCTCTGTTTCACATCCTGCATGAATAATTTTCATAAAACGAAGGCAAAAAGGGTGAAGTGTTTCAAAATGTAGCCTACTCAAAAATCTATTGAGCATTAGGCACATCCTATAAAAGGAGAACAAAGTCTTAATAAATATTTTTTCTCATTAACAGTTCTAATATAGATGTTCAGTGAACTGCGAGCAGGCCAAATGACAAACAGCTGCAGGTTTTAAATGATGTCGGACACATCCCGTTGTGTGATCATGAACGCGACGCGATGCTGTGCTCCTGTTGGGTTTGTAATGAAGCCGACATGTAACGCAGTCACAGGAGCACCATATGTGCTGACTGCTTTTGGATTGTGCTCCTCGTTTTAATCAGCACGCTCATCAGCACTAATTAACCTGGCACGGCGTGGGAAATGGAAATAAACACATGCACGCACACCCACGTCTCTGCCTCCTAATTGATCTTAATTCTTAAACAAAAATCCAGCAGACTGAGTCTCAGAACTGGGCCCTGAACCTGCACAAAGAGGAATCATCAGCCTTCTACAATCACAGTTTCTACACTACGGGCATTAACATAATATTCTGTATGCTAGATTAGATTTAGTCTAAAATCAGAGTACAGTGACAAACAGTATGTTAAAGGTGTTTAGATGGCATATTGATTTTGAACAGAGTAGTCAAGCTTTTTGGCAAATTTTACAAATGTTTTATTTAAAAATATATCCAAGGCAGAAGCTGCTATATTGGTTGTATGTGTGAACCCAAAAGTGGAGTAATTAATTTAAAAGGTAATGAATTTAGTCAGATGTTAAATGTGCTCTAAGCAATGTTGGGTGATGTCACTTCTTGTTGGCGTTCGAAGTATTGTCAAACAAAAACGGAGGCTAGCTCGGCCCTCCCTCCTCCTCATGCCATCCCCTCCCCCTCCCTTCCGTGCTTCCTAAAACAATCATGAATTCGGGACTTTGCGCATTCCTTCTCCTTTTCCCTCTTCTTTGCTATTTGTTCATCGGAATGTCTTCTCTTTGGTTGTGTGTCGGCCATATCAAAATTCAATTCTGTTTGTTATGTTTCGAGGTCCAGGCTGGGCCAGTTTTTTTTTTTTGTGGAGCCTGGGCTGTCTATAGAGACAGAGCACAAAGCGTCATAATCTGAAGACCACGCCCACCGGGGGGGGGGGGGGGGGGACAATCCAACCAACTCCATTGACTTTGCATTGCGAGAGGCTGCCTCCTTGTCATTTATCACTGACAAAAGACAGAATAATGCCTAAAACCTGCTGTGTGACAAGGTGTACAGCAAACAAGCTAAAAAACCCAGAAATAAATTTTTATAAGCTTCCAAACCGTAAAAGCCAGCCTTTAAGGAGATAAAAGTGGATACAGGCAATAAGACGTGAAGCATCAGCAGGAAGAATGGGTAAATTGTGGGATTCTGACACTCAGTATGTCTACGTGTGCAGTAAACATTTTGTCACTGGTAAGTCAAATATCCAAATGTCAGTTTTATATATTATATTTATGTAAGCTAAGCTCTAGCATTTTTTACAATATCATGTCGCGTTCCAGTGGGCATAGTTCTCAGAGTAGTTCGAGAACTAGTTGCGCTCTGTCTCAATTGATCCACTTTTATGTCCTGAAACAACCGTTTTTTGGGGTCGACAGCTTATAAAAAAAATTGTCTGGGTTATTTAGCTTGTTTGCTGTACACCTTGTCACATAGCAGCATTTAGACATTGTTTAGTTTTTTGTTATAAGTCATAAATGACAAGGAGGCAGCCTCTCGCAATGCAAAGTCAATGGAGACGGTTGGATTGTTTCCCCCCCCCGGTGTGGGTGTGGCCTAAATACGCTGTCTCTATAGAGACTGCGTTTTTTTTTACAGTGTGTTCAGGGGACAGGCAGCTAGTGGATAGTGAGGAAATGTTTGCTGTATGTGACAAAAAATGTTTCAGCCTAAAAACGCGTAACATCGCTTACAGCACCTTTAACTCTCACATGACAAAGAGGTCTGTGGTATCAGCACACAATTTTATGAGATTTGCAGTGTCTCCCAATACTGACATAATCTTTTGCAACTAAAGCTAGGTGAAACAACTATTGATGATATGCAACATATCTCGCTATATTTATGTATTTGCTCCAAAATGGCCAGTTGTCAAATTATTATTACATTTTTAAATTATATCCCCCTAATTCGGATTTTTAGAATTATAAAATTATTGGACCTTTGATTATTATTTTGGTTACATCCTTGAAGAACAACAATGAAAATAGTAATAAAAAAAATAATGAAGGTACTTTTTTTTTTCACCAAGTGAACACAGGAAAAATAAATAATCATTTCATGTATATACAATATATATATACATATATAAAATGACACACATAAAAAAAACACAACATTGATATTGGTTTTAAATAAGGAAATTATGTATTATATTTTCTACATTGAGTGATAACAGAAATCATTGAATCAGAGTTTTGAATTGAATCACTGAAATTTTGCTACCCAAGTTTAAATTAGAGCATTAAAACATAGTAAAACTAACTAAATAGTCATCAGACATGAAAGAAGGATGGATTGCTCAACTTAATGGCAACTTGAAAATGCATTAAAATCATCAAACGTTGCTTCAATTTACATATCATTTTAGGGTGTGTTCACACTTGTAGTTCGGTTCGCTTGGTTCGTTTGGTCCGGACCAAAAAACCCCCCAAACATTTAGTTCTGGTCCGCTTAGCGTTCACATTGGCATTTTCAACACCGCATCTAAAGGCATAGGGATACATTCACAAACTGATTGGTTGGCTTTTATTATATATATTTCGAACCTACCGAACATCCAAAACAATGCTGTGTGCTGGGCTCAATGCACTCGCTGTATGTGTATAGCCTACATATGATGGTCTTTTGACCAGCTGAGAACTGGTGAAGAGCTTATAAATGTGTAAAGGAGTCAAAACAGCAGCAGGAATCCCTCCGTCACACACACACAAACGAAGTTCTGTTGCGAGGAGACGCGGTTCTGATGCCTGTATAGAAGTGTGATGGGCAACATCGCGACTATTACGAGAAAAAAAACAGATGTGCTTGAGCATTCTGTCCTTTTTAGGGTAGAATCTTGTGACATCATGTCCCGTTTTTGGTTGGTTTACATGTCTTTGGTCCGTGTTGCGTTTATATTTCAGTCGAACTGCACCAGAGTTCATTTGGAAGCAGACTGAGACCCATCTTTTCAGCAGTTTGGTGCGCACCAGGATTCAGATGGTAGAGTTCACACTTATTAAAATGAACCGCACTAACAGAGCAATCGCACAAGGGTTTGGTTTAATCGAACCAAACATGCCAAGTGTGAACACAACCTTATATGAAAAATCCTAGTCCTACCTAATACACAGTCAAAAGCATATGCTGTAACTTCTCATCACGAGTGAAGTACATATTTTAATGCAGTTTTTAGGTCACCGCGTGTAGTCTGTGTGTAGCTGTAGTACCTTTGAGGTATGTAAAACATGTGCTCGGGTGAAGGCTTGTAGAGCACTCCACTGTAGACGGGCCAGAGGCCGCTCAGGATTCTGAACAGAGAGCTTTTTCCGCAACCGTTGGGGCCCGTGATCAGCAGATGCATGCCTTCTTCAACCTGGAGAGAAAGACCCAACATCCCCCAACATGTTAAAAAAGACACACAAACATACATGCAGCAGATCCCAGAACACCCCCACAGAGAGAGAGGGGGAGAGATGCACAGAGCGACAAACCACGGGAAACAGCTAAATGTGTTTACAAATTCAGCAAAGCCACAGGGTTAAAAGGAGCAACTGTGATGGAAAACGCTTGATGGTTTTCAAAGGCTCTCTCTACAACACAACATACCGAGAAAAACAGATCGCTCCCTCTTTGCACCCTGTCATTATGTTAAAGCCCTCCATTCACCAGACACACATAAATATACCAGCGCGGCATCCAGCTAGAGCGTCAATTACTATTAAAAGACCTTCATCACAACACCAAACCAATGTGAATCATCTGGGTTCAAAACATCTGGAAGCGGTGTTAATGATATTTCTAAGTATAGAGACGAGCTGTTCGAGTGACTTCAGCCTATTTTGAAGGCTGTCTGGCAGTGAAGTGCAGATTTAACCGGATTTAATCTTAAAAGAACAGTTGAGTTCATCCAAAAATGTAACAACCTCAAAGCAACATCACATTATATCTGGTCTCTGTGAGAGGTTTCATCTATCACCTCATTGTCTACTGTGTTTCTTCCTCTTTGGCTTGCAGTAGGCGGTCTGGTTTTGGCTGAGAAAGCATTGTGGGTAACGTGAATTGTGTCATGAGCACACCGCATGACTGCGACATCATGGCCATAAGAGGGTATTAGCACCATGCCGCCCCTGCAAATCGAGGCGCTGTCGTGGAAACCCTAAGAGCACACCAACGCGCGACCGTAATATAATCAGCACATTGTCCGGGGCGGACCAGAGGGGGGTCACACTGTGGTACCCATGACCCATTTCTCAGAATTTGGTAGGAAACATGAATTAATCATAAGGGAGCAGATACTCAATCTATAGTCAAAAAATAGGTTTTAAAGAATTCTGGTGCATAAAGCATGAGCTGCATTCATAACTAGTGCATCTAAGACTCATTTAATGAAATAATTCCCACTGAAATAGTCAATTAAACAATGATTGCCATACACTAAAAATTCAGTATACGCTGCGTACTGATGGGCTCAGAAATTCCCCCCCCCGGATTCACAACAGGTGACTACACACATTCATTTTTTCATACCCTCATTATGAAATTGATGTTGCTATATCACTAATATGGATGAATCCAGAAATTATCGACAAATTCTATATTCTATAGAAATTATATAGAATTCTAATAAAACAAGAATTTGAATAATAGTGTAAAAATATGTTTGTGTATGTGTGTGTATATATATATATATATATATGTGTGTGTGTGTGTGTGTGTGTGTGTGTGTGTATAAATATTATATACATATATTTTACACATAAAAAGAATCAGACCCAATTTATCATTAATATTTGCAAAAAAAAACAAAAACGTTTTGTATGTGTGTTCCTGAACTGCCATGCAATGCATCTAAAATGACTTTAAACAGCTTTTTATAATTCTTGTTTAATTACTAGGGCTGTCAAAAGATTATTCGCGATTAATCGCATCCAAAATAAAAGTTTGTGTTTACATAATATATGTGTGTGTACTCTGTATTTGCATACATATTCTGTATATATTTATATATAATTTATATTATATATAAATATACATTTTTTATATATAAATTACACATTTTTCTTAAATATATAGAGCATGTGTGTGTATTTATATATACAAATTTAATTATACACAGTACACACACATATATTATTTAAACACAAACTTTTATTTTGGATGCGATTTATCGCGATTAATCATTTGACAGCCCTAATAATTACAATACATGGATTTTATGCATATTTCTTCATATTAAAGGAGCATGGAATATTTGTATTTTTTCCACAGGAACTTTAAATCCAGAGGTCTACAAAACTGCAAAAAAAAGCTAAAAGGTGCTTTAAAAATGGTACGAAAATGTGTTAAAGCTCCTTGTATACGTTTCCCTTAAATATTAACCAAAAAGCTTGATGTTAAAAAAACACCCACACATATCCATGTTGTCAGACAACTATCGACATATCAGCTCTGCCGGTGTTATCTAAAACGTGCATAATAAACAGCGGTGCTGAGAACATATCAAATGAAAATCTGCAAGACTGGGACATATTTTGCTGAACTTATCTTGCTAGCTTTAAAGTTTACGGCTTAAAGTCCTGATAAATTATGTTTTGAGCTGTACAGAATAACTGACTATATCTGTCACCAGAGCACAGACGGGGAAAACTAATTCAAATATTCCATAAAGATAAGCTAATGCAAGCAAAACTGACAGTAAGAGTGAATCATCAAAATACATACAAATTCTCTATGGGGGTCTCATTATAATCTCCACGTAAACCCACTTTAAACTGTCAAAGGTCAGACACTGATTAGCAATGCTGTATTATCAGTGAAGTACTCACAGAACTGGGCCAGAGAAATAAGAACAGATAACAGCCTCATTGACATATTCACACTTCACATGCACATAAATCATGCATGTTGCATCAGACAACGGACTCATTTACTCTGCATGAGCACAAGATATTGCAGCATAGAGTAAGAAATAATTTAATATACAGTCTCCTTAGCTGGAAAATGGAGAATGGTTTTAGTTGGTTGTAACAAGTATGCAATCCTTACTACATACGCATGCTAATTTTGCACTGGTAAAATTAGATTATGTATTAAAATGACTAAAGAAGGTTATAAGATTGGAATTTACCTGGATGTTCAGACTGGAAACCACCACATCCCCTGTGGGAGTTATTATTGGCAGGTTTTCACATTTGATACCATGTTCCACATCAATCACCTGGCCTAAACAAACGCACACAAACAAGACTTAATGTAAACGACTATGTTAAGCATGAAATATATGCACCAATAACGACACCGTTGAAAAGTTTGGGGTCGGTAATATTTTTAAAACGATGTTTGAAAGAAGTCTCTTATGCTCACCAAGACTGCATTTATTTGATTAATCATACAGTAAAAAAAAAAAGGTTATATATTTAAAACAAAATCCTACTGATCCCAAACTTTTCAACAGTAGCGTACATTTATAAAGGATGCAACTGTAACTGTGTAAACCGTAGTATCCTATACGGTTGTGACATGACCTCAATTAATTCAGCAGTTTTTCCATTGAAAATAACAAGGGTTATTTTGCATTTGAATCCAATTTTCAGTGAAAATGTGTTCACTTTTGAAAACCAAATCAAATAATGATTTAAATCAAATCAAATCAAAATCATGGTTTACATTGCTTTCAGTTCATTTGCCAAACCATAAATGGGGTCAAGCCGAGCACCTACATTCTGTTTAATATTTTTTAGATGGTATGCTATTCCGAAAATGGCTATAATGTTACATAATACACAACTTAAAGAGATGCGACTAAAGTTGAAACCTCTTATCTGCAGCGGTCCCTCCACTCTCATGCCATGCGTCACCACCTGAGCTGCTCCTGTCTCTCCTGGCTTCACCTCTGTGGCCGAACGACGGTACACCCCGACACGCACTTCCTCAAACACCTCGAACATCTCATACACACGAGCGGTATATCCAGCCAGTTCTGTGACCTGTGATGGGATGACGGAACATTTTTTTAGCAACTTTCACACATGAAACCCTATATAGGCAACGCCTTTGACTGAAATAACTAGTCTGAGAGTGGCAGAGAATTATTTATTTGGAGCTGGATGCTCCAAAGATGATAGAAGATCAATTGATGCACACTGGTTTTATATTGTAGATTTCAGATTTACAGATTTTCAAGAAGATGCTGTTTTCTGGGCCGCGGAAGCAAATTCACTTTGCATGCACTTCCAAACGATGATAACGACTCGGATAAAACCGACACCGTCATTACTGTTCATGTCACAGTGTATTCAAGTGTTGAGGAAGCCTCCAAAGATGAAATTAAGAAATGGTAATGGCTGTTTGGTTTCCGACACACTCTGTAAGCCACAGACTGGGCCATCTGACCAATCAGAGCAAAGTAGGCTCTCAGAAAGGAGGGGTTTAGAGAGACCAAATACTTGATCGAACCATTTCAGACACTGTGAGAAAAGAGGTGATTCTGCAATGTATATTGTGAGAAAATGAAAGTGTTTTTGACCTTGGATGAAAGTAAATCATAGTAGCAGACCTCCAAAACAAAATTAGAAACAGTTAAATAGCATTTGCATAATTTGAATCAAATTTTGGGCACTTTAAAGGAGCATTTGGGGGCACATTAAAATAAGACAGATTAAGTCATTTTCTTAGTAATTCGGTTTAGTTTTTGTTCATATCGAAGTGCATATTTATAATTTCTGCTTAGCTTGTTCTTTTGCACAAAAAAGTTGTTTTTTCTTCACTTTTTATCTTGATGTACACTGCAAAAAATGCTTTTCTTACTATTTTTGTCTTATTTCCAGTCCAAATAACTAAAAAATTCTTAAATCAAGATGGATTCACTAAAGTAGTAAAATGCCATAAGATATTATGTCTTGTTTTCTGAGTGAAAAAATCTAAAATGAAGTGAGTTTTTGCTTAAAACAAGCAAAATTATCTGCCAATGGGATAAGAAAACTAATCTTAATTCAAATGGAAACCAAGATTATTTTCCTTACCCTATTGGCAGATAATTTTGCTTGTTTTAAGCAAAAACTCATTTCATTTTTTCCCCCATAATATTTGATGCCATTTTATTCATCTGGTAAATGCATCTTGATTTAAGAATTTTTTGATATTTGGACTGGAAACAAGACACAAAAAAAAAATTTGCAGTGTAAAAGTGCCTACTACTGGAAGATGAGAAATGCATCTCACCTCTTTGTAGGAGACCATGATCCTCTCCACAGCGTCAGCTGCAGCGTTCAGAAGGTTCCGGGCCGTTGTGAAAGCCTGTGTGCGGTCACTCACCAAGTCCTCCTCCTTCATCACCAGGGCTGCCTGTTTCACAGCCTCTGAATCTGAATGGAGCATGAGAAAAATATAAAATACAATAGGGGTGAGAGGAGCAAACATGTCTATCACATTTTAGGGAACTTGTTTTGAGGTTCTGTGGAGAGGACATTAACATATATAAGTCTTAACACACAGCAGTTTGGGGTCAGTAACATTTTTTTAAAGAAATGAATACTAAATTGCCCAAAGTGACAGTAAAGATGTTTATAATGTTTCAAAAGTTTTCTATTTCAAATTGCTGTTCTTTTGAATGTCTATTTATCAAAGAATCCTTAAAAAAGATGGATAATGGTTTACAAATATATTCAGCACAACTGTTTTCAACATTGATAATAATCAGAAATGTTTCTTGAGCAGCAAATCAGAATATCAGAATGATTTCTGAAGGATCATGTGACACTGAAGACTGGAGTAATGATGCTGAAAAATCAGCTTTGCATCACAGGAATAAATTACATTTTAAAATCGATTAAAATACAAATCAGTTGTTAAAATTGTAATAATATTTTGCAATATTACTGTTTTTACTGTATTACTGATCAAATAAATGCAGCCTTGGTGAGCATAAAAGACTTCTTTCAAAAACATTTAGTAACTAACCTTACCAAACCAAACTTTTGAATGCAGACTTCAATAACAAAAAAAAAAAAACATATCAACACATGCTCAAGGAAGTTTTGGATTGAAACAATCACAGAGCCAAAAAGTCTGGAGCCACAGACATGGAGCTACAGATAATCATCATAATTTAATCCATACCATATTTCGAGTATCCGGTGGCAGTGATGATGGGCACAGCGACCATGACCAGGCCTGATGCGCTCCAGAGATATTTCATCAGGAACTGCTCCAGCATGACATACCACAGCCTCTTGAACAGGATCAGGTTAATCTGCTCGGACAGCGCCGTGTAGCTCCGCTGCAGCTGAAACATCTCGATCTGCGCAGGGCAGACACGCAGGCACGCACACACACACGCAGACATGTATACACACAGATACACAGGCAACAAGATAACATTAAGCTGGTTTCCAATAATAAAGTGTCCAATCAGGCTTTCTGATTCATGAAAATTACATTTCATAATTTGTTACTGTTGGTACGAATAAGAAACGTGCATTTTTAAGCGTAAAATCAGAGCACATTAAAACCATCATGAAGGTTAAGTGGAGGGTGTGTGAGTGAGAGTCTGGGGTCAAAGTGGAGCATACAGACTTTTGCCCTAATTCCAGGGCTTTCTTTGTATTCAGGCCACATGACCTCTCTCTATGAACACTTTCTCTGGCCGTATGACTGTGAAGTTCAGGAACATTTCCAATTGCAAGCATGGGGCACTGTTTGTTTAGCTGGGACATTTGCTTTGTCATTGAGACACAGGCACAAAATGACCTCAAATACTTGTTTTAAAGGGACAGTTCACCCATAAATGAAAGTGCTGTCATCATTTAATACTCACCCTCATTACATCTCAAACCTGAAAGACCTTTTCTTCCATAGAACAAAAACATTTATGAAATTTGAAGTTTTAAGAATCGTACCTTTCCTAAAACATAAAGACACCAACGTTTGGGGTCGGTGCGATTTTTAATGTCTTTAAAAGACGTCTATTACAGTATTATACAGTAAAAAAAAAATATTTGGAAACATTATAATTTAAAAGAACTGTTTTCTATTTTGAAATGTCATTTATTCCTATAATGGTATTATCAAACATGTTGACCAGCTTAATATTTTTGTGGAAACCGTGATACTTTTTTGAGGATTCTTTTGATGAATAGACATTTTGGAACATTATAAATGTCTTTTCTGTCACTTTTGATCAATTTAAGCATCCTTGCTGAATAAAAGTATCAATTTATTTCAAAAACAAAACCCTAAACTTTTGAACGAGTGTATGTATTTACAAATAAAATAATGAGCTTTTATAATGTCAATGTACAATATCAAAAGTCAAAAGAAGTGATTAAAATTGTATGGCACTTTTTACAATAAATGTTGTTCTATAAAAGAAAAATTGCTCTATGAAAACCCTTGAAGCCAATTATATTAATATAAAAATATAATATATCACTAGGCCTATATATTATATTAAGGCAATAATATCACATTTGTTAAATGTGTTTAAAAAAATATATATATATACATTAATTCTTCTTAAGCTAACATTAACATTGACAGAGCCACAAAAAATACAAAAATACATTTAAAATACATACTTTTTTTATTGTGACCCAGGGCTTGAATTTCGGTGCGGGATTGCGGGTATTGCGCATATTTTTTATCATTCCCGCAGGTCTCCCATTTATAATGCGGGAAATTCCCGCAAACATTGATTCACTTTAGCATGTAGGTTCAGGTTGTATTAGTAAATTAATCCACGCAGATGGAAAATCAAATCAGTCATTTTAAAACTGTCTGCGAGACGCAATTTCACAAACAGCGTGAGTGATTCAGCGGCGCTGCGTCTTCTATCTCGCGTCTCTCAAAATGGGTTGCACAATGCAATCGTTAAGCGCGCAGCAGGCGGCGGAAATACACTCTCGCGTTTCGGGAGTCGATCGGGCCAGCATTGCATCACGAGTAACTAAAGTTTACCATTTGCACGTCTTTTCAAGTCTCACCAGTTTAAACAGTCACGCGATTTTAAACTCTTCGGTACTTGCGCGCTGTCTGAGAGATGCTTTTTTCTCTGCACACATACATAGAGTAAAGCAGCCTCACAAACAGCTCGCGGGTAACAAAAGTTATTTTTCGTGGATTATAAATCGCTTTAACAGTCAAAAACATAAGAAAATGATGTCAATTTCGGTCTTGGAGAGTATCCTCTAATCTAAACACAGTCGGTTATGTCTTAAATAAGCATAAATCGCACGTGACCGTATAATGAAAACAGGATCCGTGCACTAGCTCTTAAAGGGACAGCAGCCATATGTGTCTGTCATTAATTTGTTTGTCAAAACAACAAAACATAGCTTTCATTTTAAGGAATCAGGATTAATAGCCTATGAATTTAATTTAGTCAGGACTAAAATACTACCCAGTGTTATTTTACATTTGATTAGGCTACTTTATTCAGTCTCTGTAGTATTTCTGAATAGCCTACTAGTTTTAGACCTAAGCAAAAACTTTTCTCTTTATTTCTCTTTATTGATATCTTTATTCTATTGTATTTATTTGTGCTACTTTTTTCAATTTAATTCAAAGATTGAAATCAAGCTTCCTTGAGTTGTGTAAATTCTTAAGAACAAAATGACCCCATTGTAAAAATGCAATGAGTAGGCTAAGCATACATTTAGGCGAGATAAATGTAATTAAAAAAAAAGTCTAAACTCCCCCCTCAAATTAAAAATTCCCCCCCATAAGAATCACCTAAGGGGGGATTTCCCCCCCATTTTCCAAAATGAAATTCAGGCCCTGACCCCCAGTTTTAAAATCCCTGTCATAACAAAAACAGTCCATATATCTCATGTGCAATATTTCAAATCTTATTACGAGATCGCTTTGTGTGA
This sequence comes from Scardinius erythrophthalmus, assembly GCF_964197995.2. Classification (NCBI taxonomy): domain Eukaryota; kingdom Metazoa; phylum Chordata; class Actinopteri; order Cypriniformes; family Leuciscidae; genus Scardinius; species Scardinius erythrophthalmus. The sequence continues at coordinate 5,085,119 of NC_138240.1, read as the reverse complement.
GGAGCAGGTTGAAAGTTATTCACTGAACAACTTCACTTTATGGTTCTTTCTGGAGCTTGATTGCTGCTGGTCACTGTCTGTCTTCATGCTATGAAAAAGAACAGTGTGAACCTGCTCCGTTCATTCATCTCCATTTGCATTCCTCGGAAGAAAAGTCATTCAGTTTGGAAACACATGAGGGTGAGCAAATGATGACAGAAAACCAACCCAAGAGAATATTTTCTTACCTTATGTCCTCCATAGAAGGCAATCTCCTCTGAATTGGCGATGATGCGAGAATGCATGTATCTAAGGTCGCCTTTCCTCCTGGCTTCCTCGGCCACAAGTTTACCAAAGCGTGGGGAGAACATTCTCAGAACCTTGGCAGTGAGTGCCACCACGATGCCAGCTATGGCGGAGGGCCAAGTGGTGTTGGCACCTTTCGACTCACCTATATTAATGAGCGTGTAACAGGTCATCACTACGTCGAGGATTGGTTTGGTCAGGTTAGAGTACAGATGAGCAACAGAGGCAGCAAACATCACCACATCTTCAGTCAAGGACTGATCAGGGTTTGCCAACCGGCCGTCCATGTTGCTGACACGGTAGTATGTCTGATCGTTGAAATACAGCATGTAGGCATGGGTGACCAGCCGGGTGCGGAAGGCAAGGGTGAGCTGACCCTCCAGGTAACGGATGGCACTGTTCACAAACGTGGCCGGGATGGCGATGAGCAGCCACTTGGTTAACTCCACCACAAACGCCCTGGGGTCTTTCTTCACAATGGTTTTCACTATTTGCCCATCCAAACTGGCAACATAGATGGAGAGAAAGGTGCGTGAAATGAGGGCTAGAGAGTGGAAACCGAGCAGTCCAAGTTCTTTGCAGAAAAGCCGAGGAAAGAGGATTTTCAAGAGACGAATCAACCTCTCGAAGAATTCACGGTTCACGGCCGGGGAGCTTTTCTTTTTCCTTGCGGCTTCCACTTCTTGAGGTTCTCCATTGGAGGTAACCAGGTCAGTACCCTTAACCTGTTTACTAGTTCTTCCTTTCAGCCTGCCATATACGTAAGGGGAAAGTTTCTTCGCCCCATAAAGCGCAACAAGAAGGAGAATGGTCTTTTTCACGAGGGGGTTTTTCAGCTGGGAGGGAAGCTTTGAGTACACAGACATTTTGCTTGTAGCTTATCAATACTAAAGGTTATTGAATAGCGGGCTGCTAACGTACACAGCTATATGGATATCTATTCATGTAAACTAATATAAATGTGATTTCAGCAAATTGACAGCAAGTTCTATTGGAAATCTCAATAGTTTCAGAGACAGAAATTAAATTAAATGGAGAAAAGTGGAAACTTGTGCGTAATTCTATTCTTCTTTTCTTTTTTTATTGACAATTTGTATTGCTTATCATACAACATAGGCTAAAGCATAATTATGTTTTTAAGACCCTACAATCTTACTCCTATTTGAGTGAGAAGATAAAACTCAAATATGTCTCATTCTAACAAGCGATCTGAGATATGCAATACACATGAATGTCAATAAACTTTATAGACTACTCTTACTGTATGTCAATAATTGTCTCATTTGAATCTATATTTGTATAAGCTAAGGAGTTTTTAGAAGAAACATAGCCTACTTAAATGTCATGACTCATGACTGATATCTCCACTGAGGAACTTCTTTGAGAAATGTTGTTTAAAAGATGAAAAAAAAAAGTTAAATGTAAATATTTTTGCGAGTAAGAATGGGAATATACTTAAAGTGGTAAATTATCTGGCAAACAACATGTCCTGACTTCAGAGGTAGTTCAAATGACAGCTAGCAAGACAAGCTAATAAACTCAGTGTACTAAAAGCAACAGCGGTGCGACACAAAAACACAACACAGTAAGTTGACTATAAACACTATTTACACGTTTACATATCCGCTATATTGAATCAAACAGCATGTAAATGTCAAATAAGTGTCGTTTAAGTCGCGCTGCTAGCGCTTCTGGCTAATATTCACTTTACTTCAACTTCCTCCGTCCAACTTTCCGTCTGTTTTGATCATCCACGTAAAGGTCATTTTAACTGCAGATCTGAAATAAGACAGGCCATAATCGTGGTGAGCACACGCGGTCCCTGTTATTTAACTCATCCAACGGTCCCGACTCCCAAAGCAGAATAAAAGCCACCGGTGTGTGTTTGAGGGCAGGCGTAAATCCATCAACCTCACCGGGACTCAGGATCAGTTGAATCTCAGTGAAATGCGCCGATGGGTGGAGTAAACACAGGCATAACTCACGCCACACAATACAAAAGTCACAAACGACTGTTGTTTTCATAATCACTGGCGTCCTTCCAGATTATTGCGCTGTTAGTTTTACTGCTGCAAGATACAGTAAATTGTTTTTGTAGTAGGCTATCTATCTATCTATATCTATCTATCTATCTATCTATCTATCTATCTATCTATCTATCTATCTATCTATCTATCAAAAACTGTACAACTGTAGGCTAATCAAAACACCACAATCACTATCAATCGTGATATTACATCATTAATTAATACTCAGTCGTATGGTTTAGTTGTTGATAAGAATTAAAACTTAATTTCTTTCATTAGTTAGGCCCATCAATCAGTTAGTAGTCTACAGGCTGATTAAAAAACACAGATTACTGCATCTGACCAAAAAACACTTTATTAAAAACAAACTTTGTACATTCTTGGTTTTTTCATTTGATTATTTTTTTTTTTTTAATAGAGATAGAAAATGTTGAAAACCAAGGGGAAAACAGCTAATTATATACAGTCTGGAGAAGTTTCTTCCAAAAGTCATATAACACGTGATCAGGAAAATAGTGATTAAAGAGGATTTCGATAAGGATTTTTAAAACTGGAGCAGGGAAAATACAATCTCCAATAGAAACATGGAGGGAACATCTTTATAAAGTCTTAGCATTTGGTACCACGATGAAGCAAAACAGAAACTTCATTGGTTTTATTTGCCTTCAGTGTTATCAGTTTATCAAGTCTTTAATCAAAAATAAAAGGCTGTTATCCTTCATATTCTTCATCCTTTAGATCATTATCTTATAGCTTCTATGTTATCAACAGAAATAATCATATTTCTTTCAAAATGATAAAAACATTTGACATAGATGACCTTAAATGTCCTCAGCAAGGTTTTACAAGCATCATAAACATTCGGCGATCTTCTCACTGGTCACTTGTGTTAAAGTCTGTTTTTAGTGAAAAAATGCTTTTAAAAGTTTCTATTAGTGACACTTCCATGCATGAGTGGTGTTGATTTGAAATGGACAGCAGCTTTCAGTGTAGTCCTGAGGCAGCATTTGGTGTCAAGGGTTTCCATTGCTTCAGTAAGTTCAACTCTCAGCTTTATATTCTACAGAGATATTCAGGTGAAGGCATCTGACATGAAGAAGCTTTTCAAGGCCTAGCCTACATAATGCTGTCACTGATAATACGATGAACCGAAAAAATATCAGGGAACAATAGACAATTTTTAGAGGGAATAAAGAAGCACAGACACCCGCATGCATTGGTACATCAAGGTTTGTTGTTTTGTTTTCCCAGAAGGGAGCACTAACACTATAGGAACATAGCAGACTACATCTATTTGAATGGATTAGCCAGCAATCCAAATGCCTGTTTTAGTGGTTTTTGTTTTTCATTCCTAAAGGGAGAATAAAATCTGGTGGTAGAGCCGAATTCTTTATTCAAACTGGCTATGAGAAATACACATTTGTTACATGGAGCTTAGTAAAGTCTTCCCCGCCGCATTTGCTAGGCACAATGGTCCAAGGTTGGCATCCTGGCATTAGTAGGCAATGCCACATTCTGAGTATCACAATTCATCAAATAAATTCTAAAGGAGGGTGCTGGAAAATTCTTGCCAATTTCTTGGCTCAATTACGGTGTCCCGATTTGGTTAATTAATCCTTTTCATTTCATGCAATCTAATTACTGAGAGATACAGTAAATATTGACATCTGCAGTCATTCCGATAGAAAAAACAATGGACAATTGCAATTAAGGCGCTGTACACAAGAAGCTGGTGATTCTTGCGACAAGCACTGCACCTGGCAGGACGCTTTGCATGCTTCTGCAGTGGGTGCTGGTGATTTGAATGGATCCAGAACCCATGAAAACAGATCACAGGGCTCCTCCTAGTGGTCGTTGTTATAAAAAACCTGATAGTATTAGGGAGAGTCTCATGGAAACAGTCATATTTCACCCCAACATCAATGTATTTTTCAAAATAATATTGTCTCTAAAGGAAAGGAACTCTATTTTTAAGACCCATGTTTTTTGGGGAACATTAAGCACGTTTCCCTCCCACATTCTCATTACTAATGCATCCGGATGTTTCTCATTATTCTCAATGATCACTCCCATTAAATTTTCATTTCTGTAATTAAAATTCATCCTGTCCTGTTTTTTAAATCAGCACAAATCCAGCGCAATAAAATACTATGATGATCCTTAAATCCATGATTATTTTCTTCTATTACAGTAATGAGAATTGGGTTTATGCTTTATTGTCAAAGAAAATAATGTCATAATGCTAATCTTAATGGACCTAAAAGAGTTGCTTTAAAATATTAATAGTTCTTTTGATTTTGGAGTGAAATGTGTTCTTGACAGGTTTCATGAGATTCACTCTTTCATTCTGGCTTCATTTCTGAAGAAATGCAATTTTTTAATACATCAAATTTTAATTTGACTTAATTCTTCCTGCAAATTTGATGATTGTATATAGTAATACTGGTAATTACAGCCTGAGGAAATATAAACCATCATAAATACATGTGATACAGATAAATTTGTTGTTTGAGCCGCACAGCGACCTTTGTGCCATTCTTAAAGGCATACAGTAGTTCACCCAAAAATGAAAATGTACTCACACTCAAGCTGTTCTAAACCTGTATGAGTATGTATGAAGTATGTAAGTATGAAGATTTTTTGGAGAATGTTGGTTACCAAACAGTTTCTGGTCCCCATTGACTTACATAGTATTTTTTTTCATGCTATGGAAGTCAATGGGGACTGGCAATTGTTTGGTTACCAACATTCTTCTTTTGTGTTCAACAGAACAAATAAACTCATACAGGTTTGGAACAACTTGAGGGAGAGTAAACGACAATTTTCATTGTTAGGTGAACTATCCCATTAAATGTCATCATCCTGAATGAGCACAACATGTATACTCTTTTACATTAGTAATAAAGATACTAACAGAATTATAAATTTCATGAAATACCGAGTCACTGACTCTTTAACAGTCCATCAAAGTTTAAGATTTGGTTTGTTTTTTTCTCCTGCACATTTTAAAATTGCTACTCAAAATGACAAAAAAGGTATGAATTTAGTCTAAGCACAGTCTTCCTGATTGTAATTTGCATAGAAATATTTTCATAAAACAAGATCCTGATTTGTTTTCAGAGGGCCTCAAATGTCCAGTACTACTTTTGGAAGGTCTCATCAGCGAACAAAAACTTCTTTTATAGTGGCAAATCTAAACCAAGGCTGGAAATAGTGTGATAGAATTAACTTTGTTGTTTACTAATAGAAATATGGTGACAGTTTGTCTTTTTTCTCTGACTAACCTTTTGCTGATTAAAAGGGAAATTTTAGTCTACAGGAACCCAGAAATGATGTGAAACTAGACGACAGCTTGATCTCATGCTGAAAACGGCCTTTAGTATAAGTGTTTGTCCCATGTCAGTGGTAGCTTAGCATATATTAGTATTACAAGGATGATAGGCTGATTTCTGTCAGAATTATTTCATTCTAACTGCTGAAAGGAAGCAAAAAGTCTCTTTAAAAGTCCACTATGGCATTCTCTCAGTCTGCCATTCCATACACAGGTAAGCTGGTGTTTGCTGTAGTCTCTTTGTGTTTGCATGAGTGTGTGTGGGGGAGATGTTTGTTTGCGTGTCAGACCAGCGTGCCTGGCGTGGGTCTGTCATTACTGGTCTCTTTAAGTGTCATCTCCTGCATTGTAGATGAAAAGGTATCTTGGTACAATGAAAGCTCCATCGACCTATAGGGAAGAAGAAAGAAGAGGCGACAAAATCAATGAGGTGTGATAAACACCTAAGAAAAGGAAATATTTCAAATGTATATAAAATATAATATTAAAATTTGGGGTCATTAAAATTTTGTTTGTTTGGGTTGTTTAATAAAAAAAATCGTATTCAGCAAGGATGCATTAAACTGATCAAAAGTGACAGTAAAGATTTTAATCTTTCAAAAATGCTATTCTTTTGAACTTTCTTGCACGGGATTAAATTACATTTTAAAATATATTCAAATAGAAAATGTTAAAGTGTAATAATATTTTACCATGTGTCATATTTCTTACCATTTTACTGTCTGGCCTTGATGAGCATAAGAGACTTCTTTCAAAAACATAAAAAAAAATCTTACCAACCCTAAACTTTTGAATGGTAACATAATAAATATGGGAAAAAAAATACTATAATGAAAAAATACTATAATTCATTCAATTGAACTAACTGTTAATTTGTACAGCTTGAAATGTGAAAATGCAGAAAATGATCATGTGACACTGAAGACTGGAGTAATGATGCTGAAAATTCAGCTTTGCAACACAGGAATAAATTCCATTTTAAAATATATCAAAATAGAAAACAGTTATTTTAATTTGTAATAATATTTTCACAGTATTGCTGTTTTTATTTAATTTTTAATAAAATAAACGCAGCCTTGGAGAGCATAAGAGACTTTTTTCAAAAACATAAAAAACTTAGTATATTTTTTTAAATTAACATTTTAAATATTTTACATTGTTTAACAACTATAATAAAAATACATTCAAAAACTTTGTGAAAATGCATTAGTAAATGCAGAAAAGAACATTGACCAAGATAAATAAATGCCGTAAAAGTCATGATACCTAATAATATATATATTTACCTTTTCGAAAACAAGGGTTTCTTGACTGATGGTTCGTGTATCATATGAATTTAGATTGTAATTCAGTCTGCAATTACCTGCCGTGTAGAGGGTGGCCATGAAACGTGGCCGACTGAGGCATCTGCGGATAGGATGTGTCCGTTTGAAAGGACTGTGGCTGGTGTTTTAGGGGAGGATGGGGTTGCGAGGTGTGTAGAGAGGACGTGGTACGCCTGCGCTGAGTCTGCGTCCCCTCTTTGCCCTTCCCTCCATTGGGCGCCTGTCCCAGCGCGTTCCTCAGATACCAGTCTCTCAAGCCCTCCAGCGCCAAGGCCTTGTGCAGGCTGCGTGTGGGGTCGTCGGGGGTCGTGGGTGCGGATGACTCGGTTGGGTAGTGTGGTGGTCTGTGAGGGTGGTCTATGTGCTGGTTATGCAGTGCATTAACGGCGGTGCCATTGGCGGTGTTGGTTTCAGTGTAGGCAGAGAGCAGGATGGACTCTTGCTGGTGCTGCTGCGAGGGAACGAACGGCCCGCAGGATTTGGTGCGCGTCACTTTGACCCTCCGAGGCTCGCCGGGCTTCCCTCTCAGCATTAGCGGGCTGTAGGCCGGAGGGCCGTTGCCCAGGATAAGCTGCTGCGATTGGGGGAAGCCGTTCCTGTAGGGAGGGGGTGGAGCATTGGGACCTTCGGCCCACGGCCGGGTTTTTGCGCTGCTTTGGACCTGCAGTCTTTGCTGAGCTTGCATCTTCTGCTGTTTCCCCCACACATAATCTATGAGGATCTCATTGTAACCGCCACCTCCGTTCGTTCCTCGACCTCCCACAGCCGAGCGAACGCGGGCCAGTTCGCTGTGTCCGTTTACCTGCCGTTCGGGGCTGCTCCGCTGTGCCTGTTTTAAAGTTGTGTCCATGATTGCTTCTGAGCTCTTGTACGGGCCGTTTCGAACAGGCATGCCTAACCTTTGACCTCCATCCTCCAGCGCAGAGGCGTGCCGGTCGAGTAACGTCTCGGAGCTATTGCTTCGCCTGTGCCCTTGCTCGTAGGACCCCTCCTGAGACTGCAGAGGCACCTGCTGGGACGCCTCGGGATTGTCTGACCACTGCTTCACGGCAGCAGTGCCGCTAGATGATTCTGACCTGCGCACACAAACAACACATTCAAATACATTCACTACCATTTAAAAGTTTGGGGCCAGTATGATTATTTTTTTTATTTTTTATTTTTTTATAATTGACTACTTTTATTCAGCAAGGATGCATTAAATTGCTCAAAAGTGACAGTAAAGTCATTTAATGTCATAATTTAAAAAAAGAAATTCTATGTATTTTTAGGTCTGTCAAAAACAATGTTACCTTAAAAACTAAAAATTATCCCATATTTTACTCACCCTTAAGCCATCCTAGGTGTAAATGACTTTCTTCTTTCAGCCAAACACAAACAGAGTTTTATTAAAAAATATCCTGGCTCTTCCTAACTTTATAATGGGAGTGTAATTACTGCATAACCGGTCAGAGGTCACTCTCCCGCCGGAACTTTACTCGCATATGGCAGTAATTGGAAGCCCATGATTATAATTCATAAAGTTATAACTATGGATATTTTTCTTACAAAAATGCATCGCTTCGCTTCAGAAGGCCTTTATCAACTGTCTGGAGCCGTATGGATTACTTTTATGATGGATGGATGAGCTTTTTTGGGCTTTAAAAAATAAGGTACAATTCACTCCCATTATAAAGTTTGGAAGAGCCAGGATATTTTTTCCGATTGTGTTCGGCAGAAAGAAGAAAGTCAAATACACCTAGGATGGCTTGAGGGTGAGTAAATTATGGGATAATTTTCATTTTTTAGGTAAACACCCTCATGTCGTTCCAAACCAATATGACTTTCTTTGCTCTGCGGAACATAAGAGAAGATATTCTGAAGAATGTTAGTAACCAAACACTTTTAATTCCCACTGACTTCCATAATACGGACAAAAAATACAATGGAAGTCAGTAGAACCGAAACCAACATTCTTCAAAATTATCTTTTTTTGAAGAAAGAAATGCATACAGATTTGTTGAGTTAATAATGACAGAGTTTTCATTTTTGGGTGGACTATCCCTTAAGCTACCCAAGCGTCTCTCTGATGAAATGACAGCCACACAACACATCAGTTTCCAAACATGCTGATATCAGTATCTCCAGGCACTGCGGCACAACAAGCTGCTCTGTATCTGTAATTGAATTGAGTGGGAAATAATGGGGCTTTACGCTCAACCTCCTTAGACATCCATTACTTCATTACACCTTATTGCAAATAAGTAATTTAATCAAAATGTTTGTGCCATTATCAATTCAGGCCATTTTAACTATAATTAGCTTTATTGTCAGCATGCAAGCTGATCTGCGCAGTGTTTTAACCTACGTTTGTGCATGTGTGTTTTGTGCATTTGTAACCTGATGTGCACTCCTGTTATTCCGTTGCGGGACAAGAGCGGAGTTGCTGGTACACTTCTACCTTCCAGATTCGACACACTTCTTGGAAGAGTGTGACTCGGGCTGGGAAAAAAACAAAGTCTAGTTACATCTTCTTGTTATAAATCTAGCAGCACACAGTTAACAAACCTGATCTATGTTATATGGTGACAAAGACCTATTTCTAAAACTGATGAAGAAGTTATGTTATGATTCTAAATCGTAGCTTTATTATTTTGGTAGCACTTTATTTTACAATCCTGTTCCTATGTACTTATTACAGTAATTACAATAACTAGGTAATAACTAGGTACTAACCCTGAACCTACACCTAAACCTAACCTTAACCCATGTAGTTACCTCATATTACCCATTATTTTCTTAGGTAAGTACACTATAAGTACATGCAAGTACACATACTATTAAATAAAGTGCAATATTTTGTGTATTTTTTATTATACAGTGATATTTTAATAGTCACATGATGAATATAGTTACAGCTGGGGTTACAATTTACAATGTCTTTTAGATATTTGCCAAAATATACATGAGTAGTAAAGAGCCTTTGTTCTAGAATCAGCTTTTAATTCCAAACCACATACATTTTTTACCGTCTAAATCAAGTTATTCCAGATCAGCTTTTCAATGCTGATTCACCTTTGGATCTACATAAAGTGTAAAACCAGCTGTTCCTACTCTCTCATGCTGAGCACGAAAGCAAATTGTGCTGAGCGAGTACCTGGCTGAGCTGGCCACAGAGTTGCGGCGAGTTTTTATCTCGTAATAGATCTCCACGGGGGAGAGTTTTCGAGAGAACCTGTTGTCTGGACTCCCCGAGACCAGCCGGGGACGTGAGGGTGACAGGCTGTCAGAGGCGTCTTCTGAAGGAGAGAGAGAGAGAGAGAGAGAAAGAGAGAGAGAGAGAGAGAGAGACTTGAGAGGTTGAGACAGAAACCAACTTTATAATTCACAGTTATACACTTTTAAGACATACAACCGTTCAAAGGTCTGGGGTCGGTATGATTTCTGAAAGAGTCTCTTATGCTCACCAAGGCTGCATTTATTTGATCAAAAATATAGTAATATTGTGAAATATTTATTCAATTTAAAATATCAGTTTTCTATTAGAATATACTTTAAAATGCAATTTATTCCTCTGACGAATAAATTCCAGTCTTCAGTGTCACATGATCCTTCAGAAATCCTTTTAACATGCTGATTTGCAATATAGTTTTTGTGGAAACCGTGGTACTCTTTTTTTCAGGATTCTTTTATAATTAGAAAGTTCAAAAGAACAGCATTTATTTGAAATAGAAATCTTTTTAATGTCTTTACTGTCAATTTTGATCAATTTAATGCATCTTTGCTGAATAAAAGTATTAATTTCTTCTTCTTCTTCTTTATTACAGACCGCAATCTTGAAGAGGTTAATGTGTGTAACAAAGAAGTTCTTATCATTTAATTTAATTAAATAACAAAACAAAGCAAGTGTGATCTGCGCTCAAATGCTGCACAAGCTATATTTGCGCAGTTGGTTTGATATTTGTATCAAATATCTCATTAAATGACATTTTCATATTTTTAAGTGTGTCTTAAGTGTCTTAATAATTTTGGGGGCCACTGAACATACACAAGTGCGAATAAAGGAGGGTTGTTATGTATCTGATTGCCATACCCTCAGAAAATAAGCACAATCAATGACTTATTATTAACTGAATTATTAACTAATTTGTTTAGTCTTTATTACAATTATTGACAACTTTTTCCTGTCATTTTTTTGTTGTCATTTGCACTGATGCTTTGGCAATATTGTATATAAATAATTTACCAAACAAATTAGTTAATATAGTGACTAAGTCATTGATTGTGCTTATTTTTTGAGGGTATGGCATTCAGAAATGAATTTTGCTGTAATCGATTCATAACAACCCAAATATTAACTAATTTGTTTAGTCTTTGTTACAATTATTGACAACTTTTTCCTGTCATTTTTGTTGGTGTTATTTGCACTGATGCTTTGGCAATATTGTATATAAATAATTTAATCACATTTCTTAATCGGAATTGAAAATTGATAGAGAGAGAGAGAGAGAGAGAGAGAGAGAGAGAGAGAGAGAGAGAGAGAGAGAGAGAGAGAGAGAGAATGTGTGAGAATCAAAAATGCCTCAGGGAGAGGATTAGTTTAGTGAGTGTTAATAACAGGCTTTTTGACTCATTGATGTGAGGACTCTAATGACCCCCGCGGGACTCTCCATCCTCTAAACTCATCCTGCCATTGTAATAGTGCTCCTTATCTCTCACATTCATTATCCTGCTAATGTAAAGCACTGATCCGTGCCATAACTCACCAGTGTCCTGATTGGTGGAATCTGACGTGGAGCTGCTCTCTGACTTCACAGCGTTATCTGAGGATATAAACATTCACACATTATAACTGAACTTATACACACATTACATGAAGTCACATTAACACACTGTATTGGCTCTATGCTGCTGATAATGGACGAGGGTGTAATATTGTCCAATGGTCATTTTATGTGCTAGACATGAAGAAAAAAATGTCAGCTAAATCTGACAAAACCTTTCTTCTAGATGTCATCAAAGCTAAAAATGTGGATAAAAGTAATATTTTTCTAAAAAAAATCTATATTTATATTTTTCTATATATTTATAAAATTGTGGAGATATGTATTAATGATTTTAACTTGCATTTTTAACAATTTATTATTTAAAAAGGTTTGACACTAATGTGACAATTATATGTAAAGGTCCCACTTTATATTAAGTGGCTTTAAGTACTATGTACTTACATCAAAAAATAAGTATAATGTATTTAATGTGTTCATGTTGTATTGTAAAACACTTTTGCTGCTATTGAGGTGTGATACGGGTAAGGTTAGGGACAGGTGTGGTGGATTGGGTAGGTTTAAGGGTGAGTTAAGGTGTAAGGGTAGTGTAATTACAAATGTAATTGCATAAATTAATTACAGCTGTAATTACATGCAGGAATTTTTAAATATAAATACAATGTAAAAACATGTAGGTACACAATAAGTCCATTGTATCAAATTATTAATGTCAATGTAAGTACATAGTACTTAAAGCCACTTAATATAAAGTGGGACCTATGTAAAAGAGAAAGATTCAATTGTCGCAATAAACAAAACCAAAAACAGAATAAAAATGCATTTAAATTTTTTACCTTAAAAATGCAAAAAGATTTTGGGGAGGTATGGTTAAGGGTAGTCAATAGTTAATAGTTTCATATGAAAACAATACGTCTATAATTTGGCTTCATTCAGAAAGCTACATAAGTGTGTGTTTGTTAATTTTTTTTACTGAACTTGCATCATCATTTTAGTAATAATGGCCGGAAACAGGCCGGTTACTCAACAGTTCCTTTTGCACAACGTCAGTGCATCTCATTTAAGGTGGACAGTTTTCCATGTTAGCACACAAGAGACAACTTTACCTTCTAAATTTATACCACATACACAAACATGCAAGCATAATCAACTGTTCCCACGGCCCAAAGCCAGACCACCAGTCTGACACTAAACTGGTCTGATCCGTTGTAAACCACTCTTCGTCCTGTCTCTCACAAGCCAAATCTGATCAGATAATTTACCACATTTACATGAGTTGAGCACCACATGTACTGTAATATCAGAATAATGGTTAATATGATTAGCTTTAACCTTTGTTATCTTGAAACTGATCTCTGAGTCTTTAGTTTGATCTGTTAACCAGTCTCTGTTATCTCAGCACAGTTCAATCAGACATTAGCTCAGGCTAATCTATAATCATTACTGTATGTCAGTTTTATCACAGCTGGTTCGCTCAGTTTGATCATGGACCAAGCAGAGACAAATATTATCGATTTGTCAATTAGTTGAGCAGCTAGAATAAATAATCAATTTGTATGTGTTTACCGGGTTTAATGGACAAAAAAAATGATCATTCTCAATGGGCAGTTGACATGCTATACTTTAGTAAGAAAAAAAAGAAAAAAACATCATTATATATAAAGTCACCTCAAAAATTATTTGAATACTTGTTTGATTAATGACATTTTTTTTTAAATGTGGTTTAAATGTCCAAATAATTTTAGGCCATGCCATTCAAGAGTTTGGGATCAAACCTGACAGTAAAGACATTTATATTACAAAAATATTTCAAATTAATGCTGTTCTTTGCACATTTCTGTTCATTAAAAATTCGTGAAACAAAATGTATCATGGTTTCTAAAAAAATATTAAGCAGCACAACTGTTTTCAACATTGATAATTATCAGAAGGATCATGTGACTGAAGACGGGGAAATTCAGCTTTGCATCACAGGAATAAATTACATTTAAAATATATTATAATAGAAAACACTTATTTTAATTTGTAATGATATTTCACAATATTATTGTTTTTACTGTATTTTTGATTACATAAATGCAGAAGATGCTTCTTTCAAAAACGTTAAAACATCTTTCTGTATATATGAGTAAAATATTCCCAAATACAAATTTCAGGCATGAAATGGTGTTTATTTCCTCTGAATATTCTTCAAACTCACCTGTGTGGCATCCTCTGTGAACGGTTCGCTTGCTGTGTGAAGGATGCTGTTCTGAGTCGGCGTGCCTGCGGAGGGCGCCGCTGAACAGAGTTTTCTTTGTCTTGCGCTGAGAGGCGTCCTCTTCCTAAGCCAGCACAAACATTGAGCAACTTATGATGTTTATCCATCATGTATCCAATATCAAATTAGTGGCCACCCATATCATCTCCAATCCACGCACCTCATTTTTCGTGTTTTGTTTGGAACTGCTGCGGGACAGACCCGCCCTGCGTCGCACATGAGGGACTTTCTCTCCGGTTTCCAGAGGATACTCATGAGGAACTTCACCTGTCATTTCCTAAAAAAAATGTATGACGAGCAAACATGAACAAGTTTCATTATTATTTTTAATATATTAAAGCAGCCATGTTTACTTTTGCAGAATATTAATGTTTTGTTAAAACATTAAAAACAAAACATTTACTTAATTATATTTTTACTTCAATTATTTTTAAATTTAATTTTATCTGTAGAATTTAACAGGCTGTTTTGCTGCTATATGTTCTATATGTACATGAGCTCAATTATGATTGGCTTGCATTTATGAATGTGAAATAAATAATGCTATTTCTGGTAAGACGCTGGTGTGCACACACTGTTAATGTGGTCATGGATGCGACATCATAACCACAACAATTTTGGAATGACATCAGCTTAATTTTCATAAGCAATCTCTGGAGGGAGTTTTTCGTTATGAATGTTAGAGTGTCACATTATGCACATTATTTCAAAAGAGAAAGAAAAATCCTCTTTTCCACTCCTTTACATGGATTTTTCATCCAAAAAATGAAAATTCTGTTATCATTTACTCATGTAAATGTGGGTAACCAAAGCCATAGTATTTTTTTCCCATACTATGGAAGTCGATGGCTGCCGTCAAATGTTTGCTTACCAACATTCTTCAAAATATCTTATTCTGTGTTCAGCAGTAGAAAGAAATACATGTTTGGAATAACTTGAGGGTGAGTAAATTATGACAAAATCTTGGGGTGAACTATCCCTTTAAGACATGAAGCACATCATGAAAAACACACCTGAAGTTACATGTGTAAAAAAATCATTTTAAATGCCAAGCTTGTTGAGATACAAGTATGAGCAAAGATCAGATGGGCTTGTGCCGGCATCTCTGCGGCGTCACATGATCTGGCAGCCGTGTGGTTCAGCAGTGACGCCAGGGAGAAATACAACGTTTATAGTGTTAAACTTTCAAAGAAACTAGAACAAGTTCTAAATATCTACTTAATTCAATTCAAATTTGAACGTCAATTCTGCATCCTGTTGGTTCCCTCAATTCAAATTAAATTGAGGAATGTAATTGGCCTTTAAAACGATGAGACACTGACCGCCTCCTGCAGACACACACGTTTGAGTTCTGCTAATCGAGTGTTGAGCAGCGACTGCAGACTTCTCCTACGCTCCTGCAGCTCCACCATCCGCTCCGCGTGCTGCTTACTGTCCTGCAGCTCTGCAAACACACACACACACACACACACACACACACACACACACACACACGTCATGTTACCTCAGACTGACTCATTTTAATTGTTTTACAGTCAGTAGCGTTCAAAAGTTTGGGGTGGGTATGATTTTTATGGTTTTGAAAGAAGTCTCTTTTGCTCACCAAAGCTGCATTTATTTGATAAAAAATACAGTAATATAAAAATTTTAAAGAACTGTCTATAATATATTTTGAAATGTAATTTTTTCTTGAATTTTCAGCATCATTGCTCCAGTCTTCAGTGTCACGTGATGTTATTATCAATGTTGTTTTTTCAGGATTCTTTGATTAACAGAAAGTTCAAAAGAACAGCATTTTTTTAAATACATTATAAATGTATTTACAGTCACTTTTGATAAATTTAATGCATCCATGTTGAATAAAAGTAGTAATTTATTTTTAAAGAATTAGAGTAAAGGTTCTAATTTTAAGAACTATATTTTAAATGATATATATATATTATATATATATTATAAGTTAAGTTCCTAAATTTTCCCCTAGTCAAGAAAGTCTTGAATTTTTTTTTAAATTGTGATTTCAAAGGCTAGAAAAGAATAAAACCTACATAGTTTAAGTAGTTCTTAAATCTTAAATAGTTTAAATCCTTATCCAGTAATGAAGAATGACTGGGAAAGACATTGAAAAGCACTGGTCAAAAAGTGTGATTATGGGTTACTGGTATCCTGTGTGCACCCTTAACCTTCCCAAATTGGACAGCTTTTGTCCTTTTTACTTATAAAATAATATTTAAAGGTGAAGCATGTAATTTCTTGCATTTCTAATATGAAACATTTAATAAGATTTAGACCCTTTATGAAGATGTTCTCCTTAAAAGGTGTTTGTGAGGATATTTGTTCGCCACAATAGCAGACAAAAACACACACACACACACACACACACACACACACACACACCCATCAGACAAACAACTTGCAAAGTAAAATTCTTAGAAAAACAGCAAACAAACACACACAGGCACATGGAGGCGCTCACCAGGGCCTGTTATCAGGTGACTTTTGACCTCCATGTCATACGTCTTTTGCATCACCTCACTGCCTCCTGATTGTTAGTTTACCTACAGAGAGACAAGAAAACAAACCGAACATTACAATGACGAATGTCTCCGGCAGAAGACTTAGCTGGATTCTACTCAAATCAGACAAGCGTGTAAATAGCTCACACGTTTCTTACCTTCTCACGGTTGGGTAACAGTCATATGTACTGCAGAGATTGGGACTTGTGGCCATGAAGCAGAAGCTGCTGGGTGTTGCTGCAGTGCTGAGACTGGCCTGAGGGGGGAGCCACTGTGCTGCTGCACAACACTTCACCAACTTTATGCCCTGAAACACAAAACAAACCATGTGAGACACTGGAGACACCCCACACACAACAAGAGCTCTGAGTCTGACTGAGAGACGGCTTTGAAGACAGAGTATCAGATCAATCACTTATATAACTGATAGAACAGGCAAGGTTTAGGAGATGTGACTGATGTGCATGAAATGGATAGCAAGGAATTTGATGAGAAATGAGTTCATAGTGAGATTTTGAGTGTTTTGATTGCAAGCTTTTGTATCTTAGCCAAACGGATCACAGTTTGAGACATTGAGACTTTCTCTAGAAGTCTTTTTCACATGAGAACAATCAGAGAAAGACACGTCTCAATCTATGAGAAACAATTGAGATATTAAAGAGATTTCAGTGTGATTTTTCAAGGTTTATTAGTTGTCTAATAAGCCTGCCGTTGTATATTATGAATATTGTTGGCTCTTTGGCGAATTGCTTTTCTTCTTTTTTTTAAGAAGCTTTGGATAAAAGCGTCTGCTAAATGCATAAATATAAATCAATGGAGGGAAACCTAAGATTGTTTAGCTTTCTCTGGTGCACAAATTAAAAGATATGAGAGCTTTCAGAACATTGCTGTTATTGTTAACTAAAACTACTATTAAAAATCATTTTCATTCATTGAAATAAATCGCTGTGTTATTTTAGTATTATTTATATCTTATTATAGTATTTTTTATTTTGAATTATTTTTTCATTTATTTATAATAAATACATAAATATTTATTTATATTTTGTTTATAAAATAAATTATACATTTTAGACAAATGTATAAACTTTAAAATCTACAGGAAAAGTAGAAATGCTGTCTTGGCAACTTAAAATAAAATAAGTTTAACTAAAATTAAATTAATAAATTAAATTAAATCTAAATAGAAATAATAAAAAGGAAATAATTACTATGAATAAATATTTATTTATCATAAATAAATAAAAGCTAATTCAACATAAAAATAAATCTTATACTATAAAATGATACTAAAACAACACTGTTTCAATAGTAGAAATATATGAGGTCAATTTGAGATTTTATTTTTAGTTTATTTGCACTTTCAAGATGGTTTAGTTGGCCCAAGTCACATTCACATCTGATTTTTCCCCCTTCAATTTCACATGGAATTGCCTGTGGGAACTCCGGACAGGAAGTGGACTGTGGTGTGCAGGAAGTGGCTCATGAAGCAGGAAACTAGTGCGGGAAACTGAAATGGGAGGCTCAGACTGACCTATACAACAATACGGGCAGAAATCCTCACGCACAAAAACACTCTCACAGGGCACGAGTCATTTCCTAGGATCAGCCGTAAACAAGGAACACAATGAGGAGAAAGGTCGAAAAACCTAAAAAACTGCATCTCACGCCGTTTCCTGTCCGCAACCTAAATAAACCTCAAAAAAAAACAAATGTTTTCAGCTTTAACGCCCAGTGGTGATCTATTCTTCACTATGCAGTTTTTCAAGCACCACAACCATCAGGAAGTAGTTATTATCTCGGCTGCATGAGATGGGCGGCTCTCTCCGGACGGCCCGGAGCGGCTCTGTCATTGAGAGCGCATGAATGATGGGTGTCTCTGAAAAATGTAAAAGGTTATAATCATAAAGAAGGATCAATAGAGTCCTATGCGGAAATAACTTGGAGAAAATGGTAGCAGACGAGTGAAGCACACGTCGTAATTAAAAAAAAAAACAATAGAACAGTGCAGGTATTGTGTGTTGTCATGACCTAATCGTGCCCGTCACACACACTCGAGGGTCAAGGGAGGACAAATAAAAGCGACTGGGCCGATAAACGTAACACAAATATGTGCATGTTGCTAAAGCAAACACAACGTCTTCGCCTGTCTCGGTTTGCCTGGTGTTGGGTTTCAGCTAATGGAGTCACGCTGTTGTCAGTTTGAGCTTGATAAGATCCCTGATCCTGCTGGTGCCCTGCATTGAGGAGATGTTGAAGAACTACTCGAGTCTTCCAGCAACGTTTGCCAATTTTGAAGCTTTCACTGTAGCGTTCACCTAATTCGCCAAATGTTTTGATGAACCCTTTTCACAATATTGGTCCATTCCAAGTTATTTCTCATAACAGCAGCATATGTTGATCTCATTTCCCTATTGAAAGAGTCTTCATTTTGATTTTGGGGTCTGCTAAAAAAAAATAGGTTTGAATGTTCAAAAACACATAGTTTTTCACATATTCTCCATTGTTGCAGCACCTCCCTTCCCAGTCTGTCAGTAACATTCTTTTTAGTTCCTGTCTCTATGAAGCCCCTCCTTCCGAAAAACACAATCTGCTCTGATTGGTCGGATAGACCAGTGTGTTGTGATTGGTCCACCGCTTTGAGTGTATTTCAGAAATGTCACGCCACTTACCATAAGTTTCAACACACTTCTAACGCAACTCAACTAGGCCTCGATTCTTTTATTTTGTGTATGCCTTGAATTATTTAACTGAGGAATATTGTGACGTGTTCGTTCCCGGAAGAAAACTCAATCGACAACAATCGAGGCGTTTCAGGGAGTTCAGAAACAGTGTGCACTGATATATAGAATAACTCACTTTGGAGTGACTCTGTGCTTTGTAACTTTGCAAACCTTTTTCATGCTCAAACAGCAATATTCTTTAGTGGTGTTAGCTAAAGAAAATATCTCTATTACTATTGCTCATACGTAGAGTGTTAAGGCCACCGTACTAACCACATAGCAACGCCCTGACAACCACACACAACTCATCAGGTTAAGAACTTCTGCACAACCAAACACTGCTCACATCGTCTTTGTAAAATATAAAAATCTAGGATAAATTCAGGTTTTGCAAACCAGCATTAATTTAGGGACTATAAATATGCACTAGACAAGCTGTGCATGTGTTTGTGTGTAAGTGAGAGAGAGAGAGAGATTCACCAAATGTCATGACAAATGTTCTGCGGTCCTCACAAGGTTTGCCAGCATTCCACTCTCTCATGTCGGAGCCTGTATTATCACTTTGTTCAGATGTTCATGAAAGCACAGTCTGTCCATTTTTTAGCCTTCCCGCATTCATTCCTCTAACCATCTCTCTTATTCTCTCTCTGTAAACGTGTTGCCTAATCCTTAACATGTAAAGGGATCATATTGTACACTTTTGTGGCATTTCGTAGCATATTTTTTAGCATATAAAAATCTGGAATCTGAGGGTGCAAAAAAATCGAAACATTGAGAAAATCGCCTTTAAAATTGTCCATTTATGTTCGCGATTGTGTTGCATCACTCTCAAAAATAAATGTTTTATATATTTAGGGTAGGAAATTTACAAAATACCTTCATGGAACATAAACTTTACTTAATATCCTAATGATTTTTGGCATAAAAGAAAAATCGATCATTTTGACCCATACAATGTATTGTTGGCTATTGCCATATACCCATGCGACTTGTGATTGGTTTATATATATAAACAAATATATATATATATATATTCATATTCTGTATACACACATTCACGCATATAAAGAAGTTTCTTATGCTCACCAAGACAACATTTATTTGATCAAAAATATAATTTTTATGTTTTATTTACTTATTTACTTATTTTGCTATTTATTTCTGTGATATACATGTGTGTGTATACAGTCATGTGAAAAAGAAAGTACACTCTCTTTGAATTTTTGGTTTTAAGTATTAGTCGTATTAGACATATTACGTAAAAAAACATCTGGTCCTTAGCAGGTCTTAAAACTAGGTAAGTACAACCTCAGATGAGCAACAACGTGACATATTACACTGTGTCATTATTTATTTAACAAAAATAAAGACAAAATGGAGACGCCATGGGTGACAAACTGAGTACACCCTATGATTTAATTGCTTGTAGAACCACCTTTAGCAATCATTTTCTATATGACTTTATCAGTCTCTCACATCATTGTGGAGGAATTTTGGCCTTCTCTTCTTTACAAAGTTGGCTCAGTTCGAGGTTTGAGGACATTTGTTTATGCACAGCTGTCTTAAGGTCCCGCCCCAACATTTCAGTCAGGTTGAGGTCTGGACTTTAATTGGGCCAGTACAACCTTGATTCTTTTCTTTTTCAGCCATTCTGGTGTAGATTTGCTGGTGTTCTTGGGATCATTGTCCTGTTGCATGACCCAATTTCGGACAAGCTTTAGCTGTCTGACAGATGGCCTCACATCTGACTCTAGAATACTTTGGTATACAGAGGAGTTCATGGTGGACTCAGTGACTTCAAGATGTCCAGGTCCTGTGGCTGCAAAACAAGCCCAAAACATCACCCCTCCATCAGTGTGATGGACAGTTCCTATGAGGTGTTTGGGCTGATATGATGTGTTTGGTTTTCTGTGCATTATGGGCAAACATCTCCACTTTGGTCCCATCTGTCCAAAAGACATCGTTCCAAAAGTCTTGTGGTTTGCAGCTTTGGAGGCTTTCTCCTGGCAGCCCTTCCAAACAAGCCAAACTTGTTCAGTCTTTTTCTAATTGTACTGCCATGAACATGCACATTTAACATGTTAACTAAGGCCTGTAGAGTCTCAGATGTAGTTCTTGGTTTTTTTGCAGTTTCTCTGAGCAGTGCACGGTCTGACCTTGGGGTGAATTTGCTGGGACGTCCACTCCTGGGAAGATTGGCAACTGTCTTGAATGTTTTCCACTTGTGAATAATCTTCCCTACTGTAGAATAATGAAATAATGTAGAATAACTTCAGATTGTTTGGAAATTGCCTTAACCTTACCAGATTGATGGCAGCAACAATTGCTTCTCTAAGATCATTGTGTTAACACACATCTGAATGATTAGCAGCACTTGACAGCTACTTAATTTAAAAAAAAAGGGTGTACTTAGTTTGTCACACATGGCTTCACAATTTTGGCCTAGTTTTGTTATAAATAATGACACACTGTAGTATGTCACGTGTTGTTGTTCATCTGAGGTTGTTTTTACCTAACTTTAAGACCTGCTAAGGACCAGATGATTGTCCTGATATGTGAAACCATATAATTTAAAGAGGGTGACCTTTCTTTTTCACATGACTATATATATATATAATGAATGTTAATGAATTAATGGTTGTGCCATGATAAGCTGTAACAGACAGCACACCATTCTTTCTGTTTTTCCCCTCTTTTGTCTTTTTCTCTGATCCTTACAATCATGACCTTGATGTTTCACATAACATCAACAATTTCAAACTGAAACAGAATGGCAATTTTTTTCTCAGGACTGCAGAATTGTCTCCTCTGGGAACACGGTCTGTACTGAATCTTTCCTTCTTGCAGAAAGCGCTGAGGTTGGGGGTCAGCAGGTTTTTTTGCTCCCTGGACTCTCTGCGACCTCTCTGATCTCAATGGTATTTGACAGACGTGTTCTCAACTATTCCGTGCCTCCGTTAATTAATGCCACACTAACGAGGAAGTGTGGACACCACTGCGTTTCCACATCACCGGACTGCACCGAAAACATCTTGCTTTCAACTGCAAAACTAAATGCGGAGAACACAATGGTCAATCAAAAGACAACTACACTCAGTCAAAACAGGTTTTTCTAAACCAGAAAATCATAGAGACTTGGGGATTGGCTCTTTTGGGTCAGTGAGCAACCACCTAGCAACCGCTCAGAAAGCCCTAGCAACTGCATAGCAACATGCTAAAAAAGACTCCAAACACCCTAGCAACCCCTGGCTACAAACTACAACACCCTAACATGGTGGAAGTGAGATTTGCATGGACAAACATCACTCATATTTTCTGCAAAAAACATAATTATTTTACATTCATCTGCATCTTGAAATGATACAAAAACTGTAATTTTCTCCATGTATAATCAAAGAAAGTGAGAGCACCAAAATCTGGCAGTCCTAAATTTCGCCCTAAGTCATCCTGATTCAGATAATGGTGCTAAACAGATGCATGTGTGGCATTTCTCAATGGGGACCAAATGGCATCAGCTGAAGTATCTGCATGTCCTGACACATGTAAGTTAAGAATAAAGGTCTAAATAGTGTCTATTGCTCATCAAGACATGAATAGCTTTGACCAAAATAAAAACAAACCAACAATAAACAAAAGAGAAAGGAACATATGAAGACTAACACATTCCTAGAAGTTTGGAGGTTTCCACCGCAGACAGCATTTTCCCAAGATCCAAAATTATTAACATTTCTTTTTTAAGAAAGATAGAGTTGGTTTGATAAACCAAGTATGTTATTTTGTTCAAGCAACATGCAACTTAATGGTGAAGTTTGATGTTTTTACATCTCTAGTGGCACCAAATGGAACTGCAAAAATAATGATTGTTTTAAATATATATAACTGATTATAATTTAAAAAGATATGTATTTAATACTTTTTTTGACTTCATTATATATATATATATATAAAGTCATATGAAGTCAAAAATGTATAATTTTTTTTTATCAATAGTTATTATTTATTAACATCCAAAAAAATTACACACTTCAAAAACCAATCAAATTCCAGTTAGCTCTCAAATGATTTGATCTGTTGTACAAATCATCACTGCAGAAACTCAGAATCACGTTTTCTCTTTGGTTTTATGTTCCAGGACATGCGGTGTGTATGCTGTAACGTGTTGCCACTTTGTCCTGACCGCATGTTTCTATGTTTAATTGCCAGCAAGTCTCTCCGAGACCAAATTCACAGCGCTAGTGACTACATTTTGCCTTGAGAACCTGGGAGTTTCCTCCATAATGAACATGAAAGTGCAGTGAAAAGAAAGCAAACCGAATCCCACGAGGCTTGTGGTCATTTGTCTCTGTTTTACTCAGGCATGAATCAGGTCTTGGCCTTTATGTGCAGGTCAGGTGATGCCAGTGAACCTTCCAGTCATGCTGAACTTTTGGCCCAGTTTATAAAGGAAACACGGGCCGTTGAACGTTTACTGCAATGGTTACATCACGCACCATGCGGCTACATCTGCTGAGCTTCCTGGTCATGTACAACTCAACCAGTCAGAGGGGTCTCCCAGGGGTCTCGAAAGGAAACAGTTGGTTCACACCTTGATGCTCTTTGCTTCTCACCACACCAGCACCTTGATGAGATCCCATAACCTTCTCTTCCTCACTACTCTCAAAAATCTGTTGTGCCTCCACCCCCGTCCGTCTCCTCTCAGCAGGCTGAGCAAAGGCCACATTTCCTCTGACTGGCAGCAACAACAGCTCCGGCTGAGCGGAGTCAGGGCGGCTGCAGACAGCAGATGGACTCAACATATGAACCAATACCCCCCATTTCACAATCTCCATCAGAACCTCAAGCAAAGATCAGGCATTACAAAACAGGAATGTTGGTGGATTTATAGAAGGTGACAATATTTTTTGAGACAGTTCACGGGTCAATTCTTCTACAGCCGGACACTGCAATAGTCCTCTTGGGTGGCGATTTCATAATGAAGCTTATACATACAGTGTCGTTCGAACATTTTGGGTTAGTACGGTTTTTTTTGTTGTGTGTAAAGACATTTATAATGTTACAAAAGATTTCTATGTCAAGTAAAAGCTGTTCTTTTGAACTTTCTATTCATCAAAGAATCCTGAAAATAATTATTTCACAGTTTCCACAAAAATATTAATCAGCACAACTGTTTTGTAATGTTTTTCCTGTTCATATCATTCTAATATGCTGAATTTTTGACTATACAAATTTCGACTGCAATTCAGATGTTCTTTGCAGCCTTTAGCCGCTGCCTACAAAGCACTGTATCCTTTACTGGAAACCGAAAATAAAATAAAAAGCTACTTAAATGCCTTAATCGAACTAAGGCCTAATCCTGGCATAATCTAAACCCTGTCTGTGAATCCAGGCCTTTGAATTCTTGCACATGGGAACAATATAAGTTGACACCACTATGACTAAAAGTTTGCTAAGAAGTATTTCCTAATAAGCAAGGCAGTATTTGACTCTGGTAAGTGTATCCATAGCAGACTGGTGGGAGTGGCCTTGGGCGGCAACCTGCCCAGTGCATTATGGGGTCAATTTGGCAAAAGGGAATTCAGCAGCCTTTTTTCAGGAAGCAATGATTTTAAAACATTTCACTTTTCTACTGCATGGGCAGCCAAGTTTACTGAAAGCCCTTTAAGAGATGTGCACACAAATATATGGTTAAAACATAACACAATGCTTTCCAGATGATGCACGCAGTGCCTCTGCATGTTTATCAACATAAACAGAAATGATAGGTGAAGCGTGTTGGACATGCAGAAATGGTGTGAGGGTGCCCAAATTTAGTGTGAAGAGAGCCAAAGACCTCGGTGTGCTGGCAGGCACAATCAGGACCAGCTGCATTCATGCTCAAGGGTCATGTTTGGTCATGATGCTGGTTTCATCGGATCAGCAAAGTCTAAACATGCAACAACGTATTCCTTTCCATTAGCACAGTTAGAAAATGTCCTCCCAGTCCATCCAGACCATCAATGCAAACTAAGCAACAAGTGATTGCTTAACAACGATGAGCTCATTAACTACTGACCTTCCACATTTCCAATACTGTTCAAAAGGTTGGGATCAGTATGATGTTTTTTTTTTTGTTTTTGATTTTTTTATTCAGCAAGGATGCATTATATTGATCAAAAGTGATAGTAAAGATATTAATAATGCTACAAAAAAAAACATTCAAATGAATGCTATTCTTTTTTAACTTTACATTCATCAAAGACTGCTATTTCTCATAACATGAGATGTTTCATGTGTAACAAATCATCATATTAGAATGATTTCTGAAGGATCATGTGACTGAAGACTGGAGTAATGATGCTGAAAATTCAGCTTTGCATCACTGGAATAACTCACTCATTAAAATGTATTCAAATACAAAACAGTTATTTTAAACTGTAATAATATTTCACCATCTTGCTGGTGAGCATAAGAGGTTTCTTTAAAAAACATAAAAAAAAATCTTATTGACCACAAACTTTTGCAGCAAGTAGCAAGCCTGGTTTTAATGTTTTAATGATCAAGAGGGTGATAAAGGGTCAAAAATAACTAAATTATGATAGTTTTGAGGGAAATAAATCTTTATTAACATTCTAAAATGTATGACCATTATAAAATAATTCATAATCAGGGAAAGAATAATAGTGTGTGTGCCATTAGCTAATTCAATAATTTTACATTTAACAAACATCTATTAACTGTGATTCATGCTGGTTGCCTCAAGAAAAAAGAAAAAACCACGGCACACAGGCATTCTGGCTTCACTTTCCTGATTTTAATCCACGCTGAACACGTTTTTCCAGCGTGCTTGTAAAAGCAACAAACAACAAGTGCACCATCACAATTACATCCCCCACATGAAAACCTAATCATAGTCCTATTGTTAGTGCACTGGCGATAAGTGACGCTTTAATCTCACATCCAAAGACCTCTATGCACATAAAGCTCTTTCAAGTCAGATGATGGGTAGGAAATGCAGTCCCATGGGGAATAGACCGCAACAACTACCTGTACATCTGGAAGACACATGTTGACCAAACATTCGTCTTAGGGCGTCAACAACATCCATCTACCGCTGGGCGGCACGTTACAGCGAACCACACCGGCATCGGTAACAAAAGCCCTGCCTCTGAAATCTGGTCCACATTGATCCAGAGCCAAAGCATCGTATTATATAAGCATTAGATAACAACACAAGGAAGACGCCTTCAGAGACGCGATTCTGGCAGCGGTGGTAAGCACTGCACTGCTGAAGCACATAAAGACCACACAGGGATTGAGAAATCTATCCGAACCATCAATAGTCTAATTCAGGCTTTCATAACGGCGATTCAGAATGCAAGAGCTGCTCGGAATCTGAACACTGTGTGTGCGGCAACATTTTTGTATGGGCTCCTGATGCTTGAAGAAAATTTACAGCTTTCTTTGATGTCTTTGAACTCGGTAGTGAAAATTTGAGCGATGAATCAATAGAACTGAGCGCATCAAAAATGATGACAACTACTTCAGCAACAAGTAGGACACAGGAAAATCAGCAAAAAATGTTTTTTTTAAATTGTTAAATAGAAATAAAGTCAAAATTTTAAGAATTATTTTTAGATTTTGTCAAGAGAATGTAATTAACTGCACAAAACTTGCTGCTACAAGGTGTTGTCGTCGCTAAGGTATTCTAAACAGGGTAATAATTAATTATTAAAGGGGTCATGAATTGCATTAGCCTATTTTATAATGTTAACTGGGGTGCACTTATGTTAGTATGATTTTTACATCAAAAACGATCATAATTTAGAAATAAAAGGCATTTTTCCTACCCTGATTTTAGCCCTCTGATTTGAACGCTGTTTGAAGGGGCGTGTCTGCTGAGAGACTTAAGTGTAAACGCCCACTGCTGTGATTGGCTGACATCTTTGCATATGAAATAGCTAGTATTACATGTGGAACTCTCTTGAAAACTTTTAGCACGTTTTTACTATTACAGCTCTCAAGGTGAAATTAATCATGAAAAGTGTTGATTATAGCATTAGATTTAGCGCATGAATGCAGTGACCTCATCATTCATCCGACTAAGAGAAACAATGTGAAGTTGACCATTTAATCACTGGTTTGATTTACTGACAAAAGTAAATAAAATAAAAAACGGAACAAAAGTAAATAAAACGGAATAATAATAAAAACTACAATAATAACAAATACACTGGTTCTAAAACGTTTAAAGTGTGTTGCTATGTAGTTGCTAGGGTGCTTCTGGTGGTTCTAGTTGGTTACTTATACTGGTCCATGTCATCAAGTCTCTACGAAAGCTCCGGTCCCACATTCAATGTAAATATATGGGATTTATCCCAAAAATCATTAGTCTGATTGCTAAGAAAAAAGTGTGGGCCAACAATGTGGGCCATCATTCATGTTCCTAAAGCCTGTGGGGTACACACTGTGCGATTTATTATCATCCTTTATGATTGTTGCTTGTCAGACTGTACGAACATGATCATCGCTGTAAGCCATGTCACACTGTAAGATCTCAGTTGTCATTAATGTCAGACTGTACGACAGTCAAAACGCGTTAAAAATGGACGCATGCAAGAAAACTCGTCCGGAGTTTTACATCATCAATCAGTGACGCGTTCGGTGACGGTGAGCTGTAATACACGCGGGATTGAAACAGTGGCTACAAAGAAATCTCTAACGTAAATTTTTGTCACGGCTTGAAAAACGAAGACAATTTGACGGTCGTCATAATAGGAGAAGTCACACTGCAGGACTGTGAGTCAAATCTTCTGACACTGCCAGAATTTCGCCGGAGGTAAAATTTGATCGCAACGGTCATTAATCGGCTGTCGGTGAACATGTCAAACTAACGTTCAAAGACTTAAGATTTTAGCCTAGGATCAGAGGATTCTTTTAGGATTTGCAAAATTTGTCTCAGATGGCCAAATCGTGGCCAAAATCACAGAGTGTGCACCCGGCTTAAAAAAAAATGAATGAGTTGGGGTTAGTGGTTTAACAAACCCCTAACTTTAAGTATGAGGACTAGTAAAAGTGGCAAGTATTTGTTAATCCAAGGCTTATTGAAATATTTAAATAAAACGTTTATTTAAAAGAAAATTACAGGGACAAAAAGAGAAGTGCAGATGTATCCAGAAGGAGGGAAATGAAAGAGCATTGAAAACACGAGATAATTATGAGCGGATTAGACCTCAAAGAGAAACACATGGGCTTTAAAGAGACTGGGCTCATTCAAGCAGCTGGAATCATACGGATGCAAATTGGAAACTCATTTGAATATACAAAGCCAATGGGAAGGATTTTGTATATTTGTGTGTGTGTGTGTGTGTGTGTGTGTGTGTGTGTGTGTGTGTGTGTGTGTGTGTGTGTGTGTGTGTGTGTGTGTGTGTGTGTTTGCATGAGTGTGAATGTGTGTGTGAAGGTGATCTCATTCCTTTTCAGATCAATGTTCCACTTCTGACAACTTATAACAGGTTTACACTCATTTCCTCCACTATAAGTTTCTGAAGCTGTGAAAAGATTCAGATTCTGATGGTGAGTCAACGAGCCAGTCGATTAATTGTGCTCTCTGAGATCATTCTGGGTTGGGCTGGACTGCAGGCGTCAGCTCTTTTGTGAGCTGTACATACGCCTCACTGCTAAAAGTCACTCCACCCGCCAAACACAAAACTACAGTGAAATCACAATTAAATTGTGGTTTTGAAGGTGGAAACCGCCCTGTCCAGAAGTGCTGCTGACAGATAAACAGCTGAATATGAATAAACAGTGATTTTTTTTTTCTCCAATGTTTAAACATGCAGAGACAACTATTAGTACCCCATTTGTAAGATGATTGCGTTAAAGGGAAGGATTTTCTGTTTGTCCAACTAATGGTGGATGAGTAGAGTGAAAACAGTCATTAAGAAATTGCACACTTCACCTTTAAAGTGCTCATAATTGGAAGTAACTGCATGACCTATTGATAATCGAGACAAGCAAACATGAGTCAAAAAAGTAGAAAAGTAGCCCATTATCATAAATGTTTAGCCTGGTTGACACCAGACCCTTCACAGTCGTAACTTAGAGTGGGTCTGGGGAAGCTTCATTTACATCCCATTTCCAAAGTGGCGTCACCAACAGACCAGGGGCGGGTCTACGTGGTGGCCAGGGGGGGCACCGGCCCCCCCTGAAATTCGATTGGCCACCCCAGGTGCCCCCCCTATAAGATGTCTTGTGATTGGTTCATTTTACCCGCCAATCAGTTTATAGACTCTACTGAAGTTCGCGATTCAAAAAGTGCAGCGCCAGAAAAACAACGGTCGTCGCGGACTTGGACTTTTACTTTATCAATCAAGAGTGGGGAAGTCAAGACACCAAACAAAGAGCTGCCAGTCACCACCGAAACAGAAGTTTTAGTTCCAGAAGTTTCAGCTGTTTTAGTTGAGGTCTGCCTTCCTTCTTTTTCGACTGTTTTCCTCTCTTTCTGCTACTGTTACTCCAGAGCTGCCAACTCTCACACATTCACCGTGAGACATACGCAATTTTCACACTCTCTCACGCCACATCAATTTTCTCACGCACAGAAAAATCGCGAAGCAAAGAGGACACGGAGACCGACAGACTAGACAGAGCAGGTTACTTATGATATAAAAAAAAATCTAAGCTCTCATATTCTGTCAATTTTATTACGAAATTCAAACGTTTTGGCGCTTGTAACGTTAAATGTTACGTGGCAGATCCCTAACCGATCATCTCTACTAGCTAATAGTAAAAAAACATGAATGAACACTGAAGATACAGTACATCTTACCGAAATGTATATTCCTCATACATAATATCGATCAATCAGTGTTTTTCATCAGTGTGAAGAGGTCAATAACATAGCTGGAGAACAATTATGTCCCATTTACCTCAGGAAAGCCATTTAATTAATATAATAGGCTATAGTACATTGGCAAGAAAAAAAATAGCTATAGAGAGTATTAAGCTAAACATGTGTTCTATATTACATATTTATTATAATTTTACTTATATCATTAATTAAAGTTATTTTTAACCTTAAATAATAGCCTACTACCAGCTGATAGGGCTCTCTGTATGTTTACAGCATCAGGTGAGTTGTTTTTTTCTTGAGAAAAAACGCCTATCTTGTGTAGCCTACCTAATATTTATCCAAATGAGTCAATATTAAATCAAATCACAATAATTGAATTGAAATAATAAAAAAGTGTAGCTTACCAGAAATTGTACCAAAACATGTCACTAAACCTAATAAAATTCAGTTTAGTTACTAAAATGTTAGTGACAATCACAATACACTCCAAGCTAAACTAAAAAGTTGGCAGCAATTATTGTTTCTAAACTAAAGACTGTTCTTTAATATATTAGCAGAGCACAATGTAATGGTTCCATATTTTATTTTTAAACTGTGGTGTTTTCATTTGAAGTGTTACAGTGCTAAAACTTTAACTCTGTGTTACTCAGCTTTTTTGTAAATTAATCTGAAAGAAATGTTGAATGAAACACTATGATGTTTTGGCCAAACCATTTGAATTATTACAGTGGGGGGATTTTTTTTATTTTTATTTATTTATTTATTTATTATTTGAAAGATTGTGAATAAAACTACTGTATATTGTAATGGCCAAACTACTCATTAAAAGAAAATAATTGACATCGTTTCTGCTTCTGGGATTTTAAAATTGCTCATTATTAAAATTGCTTTTATTTTATAAACTTGTTAGTTTTATGGAAACACTAAAAATAATAAACACTGGCTCTCAAATTGAACTTAATGGATATATAGGGATAACAAAAAACTAAATGAATCAAAAATGTGCTTTATTACTACATTTGTTTACAAGTAACTTTATTCAAGTTAAAAAATAATAAAATCAATAGGATTTACGTAATATAGGCTACTGTAGAATTTAGCTTCTTTTTTTTTTTGGTCACTGGCGGCCACCCCGTTTGGAGGCAGTGCCCCAGCATGGCCCCCCCACTGAAAATGCTCTAGACACGCCCCTGCAACAGACGTCGCTCAAATGTCTCTAGGCGCAATTGGATAGACCTAAAACCATTCAGAGCGATCGTCATCGTGTAAAGCCCGCCTTAACGTTTGTGATTGGTGCCAAGATTTGGAAAGATTGGAAATGGGCTTGAATGGGCTCTTGGCCAGACTGACTTGCAGAGCAAATCTAAATTTGCCGGAAGTTCGTCTGCTAATAAATGTTAACAACTTAATCACAAGTACAGCATTTTTCTGTCACGCACTGGCATTCCATGTTGCAAAGTAATAAGTCTACATGATGAAAATGAGTGATTTAATATGCAAAAGTAGGTGTCTTTGGGAATGTCCTACATGACATCACATCACCTTAAACAGTTTGTTTGCTGGCAACATTAAACATGTTGAGCCATACAAATGCAGCCTTGGTGGACATACTTTATATGTGTATGTTAAGGGATAGTTCACCCAAAAATGAAAATTAGCCTCACCCTGAAGCCATCCTAGGTATATTTTACACAAATACAATTGGAGTTATATTAAAAAATGTCCTGTCTCCTCCAAGCTTTATAACGAGAGTGAATGGCTGGAGAAAATCTGAAGTTCAAAAAAGTGCAACCATCCATTATAAAAGTAATCCACACGGCTCCGGGGGGTTAATAAAGGCCTTCTGAAGTGAAGCCATGCGTTTGTGTAAGGAAAATACCCGTATTTATAACTTTATAAACTATAACGCATCGATTTACGGAGGAAGACTAACCCCTGACCCGACGCACAACGCAATGACGAACACGGAAGCTCAGAGGATAGAGCGAAACAAAACACCGTCGCAAATTTGCCATTTTGAAGAGAAATGTCGGAGGAATTTCTACTGTATAATAGAAGAGGATCTTCAGTTTGTTGCACAGCCCTATTTGCTTAAACCGCGAGAGGCGTCTAAGCTTATGATAGCCTACTCCTACATCCTACGTCATACATCACGGATTACTCTTGTGGCGCAAGTCGACTTGCGTAGTATGGGTACGGTCGTCTGGCGGAAGCTATTATTTTAGATTATAAAGTTATAAATATGGTTATAAACATATTATTATAATACATATGGTTATAAACCCTTGGCTTCGCTTCAGAAGGCCTTTATTAACCCACTGGAGCTGTGTGGAGTATTTTTTTCATGGATGGATGCACTTTTTTGGGCTTAAAATTTTCTCCAGCCATTCACTCCCATTATAAAGCTTGGAAGAGCCAGGACATTTTATCATTAATATAACTCGTCTGAAAGAAGAATGTCACATACACCTAAGATGGCTTCAGGGTGAGTAATTGTGGGCTAATTTTCACTTTTGGGTGAACTAACCCTTTACCTGTAGATGAAACAAAATGAACATTAATGTAAATAACACATGGGATGCTAACTCTAAAACAAACTAGCATCACTAACAACAGCAAAAGAACTCAACAACTGGACAAAACAGCCTCCAATACACATCATTGCTTTCGGCATCCAGTGCGGGCTGAACCACAACATGAACATGAGAGCATGTCATTAAACCAGTCAGTTGTCTCACACGTGGTCACTGGACTTACACCCATCAGCAATGTCATTCATGTTTGTCACATTTGCTGGCGATCCTGTGAGCAGCTGATTATGGGAGATATGGAGCCAGAGTCCAACACTGTTGTCTTGGCATCCTGATACTGACCCCATAAACCCGGCAGAAGCGGGGCTCTCACAGCTGCGTCTGTGCTGATGAGCTGAACATGATGGTGGCAATCCTGAGCATCAACAACAACTACATACAACTACATCTGCTGTCCATTCTTCGTACCTCACTTAATACATCTGAGATGATTTGTCAGATGTCATATCATCTAATCGTAATAACTGATCTCTGGATCATTTGGTTCTTCAAACAAATTTTCAGATTTGATTATCTGGATTTAGTTGTCTGAGATTACTGAGCGTTCTTGAGTTCATTGGAAAGGGCAGATATATCGATACTGGAAACCATGATGAGCAATGCAGCGATTGGCTGGCGGCAATATTAATAAATCATATTAAAATATTAAAAAACCAACATCACACACCTGACGAAAAACTGCCCTGTTCAAAAATTATTTTATTCAGATCCATAACGCTAAGTATAGAACTAGTAACCGTGATGCTTGCCTTATAAACACTACTAATAAAAAATAATAAAATAAAAGTAATCCAGCAATAATTTAGTCAATATGGGTTGGTAGTTTATGGGCTCATTGTCAGATTAATCACAGTATTTCATTTTCAGCAAATTATTCTTTTTGGACACAAAAATGATAAATACATCACAGATTCAGAAGGACAACATTTGCTTAAAGTGAGGAAGTGAGCAGGAAGTTAAATAAAGTGACAGCACAGTGAAGCAAGGTTATGTTGTACATATATATATATTCATTAACCTGATTGATTATAAGGACTTAATGCATTAAATCAAGGTTTTGTTTGGTCTTGTTTTTAATGAACTGACTATTCCTGGGCTCAAGAGGTTATCAGTGTGTGTGTGTGTGTGTGTGTGTGTGTGTGTGTGTGTGTGTGTGTGTGTGTGTGTGTGTGTGTGTGTGTGTGTGTGTGTGTGTGTGTGTGTGTGTGTGTGTGTGTGTGTGTGTGTGTGTGTGTGTGTGTGTGTGTGTCTGTGTGTGAGTGTGTGTGTCACAGACGGGGGCTGGTTTCTAGGTAGCTCTTCAAACACTTCAATAATCTCTTTCAGCACAAAGCAACAACGCTTCTCCAAGACACTCCAGGCAAGTCAACTCAGACTTCACTGGCAGAATTCTGTGTTTTGGGGGGTTTTTTGCCTGGAGTGATGGCTTACAGACAGACAGTTTCATCGAGCTAAAATACTTGTCAGCTAAAACACAAATGATTAAAAATTATATGATTGCAATGACAACTGCTCTGTGCAACAACAAAAAAATCAATATTCTTGCACACAAAAAAGCCAATTGATAAGATTACATCAACTGATCAATATTCGCAAAAGATTTGACAGTATAAAGTCTAACAGCTCTGTCTTTTTTAAAGATAAATCTTCAAGGAGGTTCACCGTCCGCAAACCAAACCATACAAAGATACTGTGTGTGAAAATCACCACCCTGAAAACGGTGAGCAAATTCTCGCGTGCAACCACTCAAAATAGCTAGTGTGAAGTCCAAGTCCCATAAGGTCTTGTTAGTGCTGCTGGCCAACAGTCCAACTAGTCCAACAGACACAACACATCGGGGCCGGGCACCTGATAAATTAAATAATAATCCTGTCATCACATCCTCTTCCCTGAAGGGCTGGATTTTCAGCATTATAATGCTCTTGTACAGATGTATCCGGAGCTTATGCCCATGCAAACAGAGGACTGTCATTAAACTTTGTAACTTATGAATCATCTCTTTATATTATGCCTGGTAAAAAGTGATTATTTAAGAAAGAAACAGCAGCAGCAATCACTTCAAGTGCAAAATACAACAATACAATTATTAGGCATTACCAAAATACATATTAGGCATTACACTCCTCTTATAGGCTGTACCCTTTAAATATACATCAATGAAAACAAAGATCACAACAAGTTGTTATTATGACAGAAGTCATAATGTCATGATAATATATTGCTATCCAGCCCCCTTACAAAAAACGTAGTGCATGATACTTTGATAGTACTAACATGTTAAAAATATATAGCCTATGGTAATTGGCTTGGTGTCATGCATTTGAGAATATTCTAATACATTCAGGCTTATTATAGATATGTTATATTAAAAATCTTACCTGTGACATTAAATCTTTAGTCCTGGTCTGCCTTTCTGCATGAGTTTAAAGGGAAGTCAGTCTGGTAACAGTGTGTCATGCAGCAGTTGTCTGACTGGGAGTTATCCTTGTCAGAGCAGGTAAAGCAACCGGCAACTGGTTTGCTCAATTTCGAGGAGCAACACGCCAAAAAAAAGCAGCTGTCAGTAATGAAATCATTTCACTGACTAAGTTAAAACGGAAAAGTTGCGTGTGAATGATAAGCTATTAGTCCAATGCTGAGCCATTCAGTCTCAACGACTTTTCGGTGCAGATTTTTGCTCTGAACTCAGCGCACTCCAGCGGAGCGGACCGAACCAAGCGCACGCGCACGGGTAAGTGTTAAAGGCTCGGTTTATGAATATTAATTACGTAACATGACGTACAACGGATAGACCGAACTGATTGGCTGAAAGGGCGCCGTTGGTAGGAGGGATAAATAGCGAATCCTACCTGTGCATTGCCTGTAATTATGAATATTTAATGACATTACGTAACAGGACGCTACAGGAAAGTTACCAAGCAACAACTGAATAATAAAATTAATATTTATGAGGTAAGCCTTCACCATAGTAAATTCATTTGAGGAGATTTTTAACCTTCCATTTCTCGTCTCTTAATGACAGCATCGACTTAAAGGTGTTTAGATTAATTAAATTACATTGCGTTAAAATAATTAACTTGTTTATATTGCTTCAGACATATATTGCTGTTATTAAAATGTATAATATTTATAAACATAAATCTCTGTGATTTTGAATTTGTGGCCAGGTTTTAGCAAACATTAAACTTATGAAACACTTTTTCTTCATGTTCACCTGTTCATAGTCGTTTAATAATTCATATTTAATAATAAAAACATTCCTGTAATTATGCATATCTGTAACTACATTTTTAATTCAATTACATTTATCCAACACAGCTGTTGTGCTTTCCATTGAACGTGTGTTTAAATTACTCATGACTCTTGGGGTTTCAAAGATGTCTAAAAGAAAGTAGAACAGCAGCAGCCTCATGGTAATCTCTAGGAGGTGAAAACTGAGACTATGTTTCGGCTACCTCCAGTTTCCTCGAGGGACAGAGCTGTGCCTTCATTTGCAAACCAATTGGCTTCTAGACAGGATATCTATTCACATGTAAAGGATGTCATCTACATGAAACAACAGTTTGATCCTTTCAATTGCCCAGGGCTCATATTACACTGAAAATGCAACCAAAAAAAAGTAAATAATACATAATCATGTTATATGCTGAAGAAAAATAAACATTTTTAGAGCAACAATTGATTTAATGTAACTTGATGTGACAATGTATGCATAGCACTCTTCAATATTTTATTTATTGTATTGTATTTACTCTTTAATGAATAATTCTCATTGTATATATTGACTACAAGCACCATTTGTTAAAAAGGACTTTCTTACATTAAGAAAACAGACACGTGATTTGTGATTTTCACAAGTAAAAGAAAAATGCCCAGCATTGCCAAATTAAGAATGAGAAAGAATTGAAAGCAATATAATTCATATCAAATAAATGCATTTTAGTCATTTGAGAAGACCCTGATATCAGTGATCCATAATTAACATTTCATAAAAGGATTTTGTGAGCAAGTTTTCTGCCTTTAATCCATTACTTAGACGTTTTGATCTCATCCAGTAACTTTATACTTGATTTAGTCCGCCCATATAATTAGACATGAAGTGAGGCAGGATTAAAGATGACTTGGGTTCTAATGGTCAGTTTGGTTAGCGAGAGAAGCTCTTCTGCTGTATAGGAGAGCCTCGTCGTCTGGGATTTACATCAGTGCTGCAGTTTAATTTGAGCGTGAGGATTTCAATGAAGGGAAGTTCAGCTGGGGATCAGAACAAAGTGCTTCTCCTGCCCTTCCTGGAATTCTCCGCAAGAACATTCTCACAACGCGTCCCGGTGAAGGAGAGAGAGAGAGTTAGATTCCCTGCTGGGACCAGACCCCTCTGCCTCTTCATCAATCACTCCACAGGACAGAACAACCGTCTCCTCCTAATGAGACTGACAATACCACACCGCTGTCTGCAGTGTCATGGCTCCTGGCTCGCTCTTATCCAATTAACCTCAAGCTCAAATCAACATGTCAATTTACAGTCTGAAATGATCAAACTAATGTCAAACTAATGCACCATACAGTACACACTCTTAAGGTCAAAAAAAAAAAGTGCATGTCTGTAATTTTGAAAAAAAAAAAAAAAAAAAAACCCTGATATGCTAGTTTACTCCTAAAAAGTCAACAACAACAAAATTTGTATGCATTTTAAATGCACAGCATGATACAAAACTCACAAATAAAAATTAAAAGACAAGCACTTTGATATTTCCGGCCCAACTTCTAAGAAAACTGCATTTTGCATGCATTTTTACTAATGAAAGTCAATAAGGCAAGACTTTGCACTATGGGATTAATGTTAAAATACATAATCATAGGCTTGTCACTACAAACAACATCAAATTGTTATAAACTGAACAAAACATTACAGATTTCCATATCACCTCAGAATGAATTACTAACTCACACTTGCAACTAAATATATCCAGCTTTATCTGCATACCGGTACATAAAGTACAGTCACATAAACCGACGTTTTGCATTGAAAAAATATAGTAGCAGATTTCAACATGAAAAGCCATTCCTTATAGACTTCCATTGTAAGTGCATTACTGCAAATATTTTTTTTTTGGCAATATTATTATATTTAACCCAGAGCATTCCTTTAAAAAAAGAAAAGTAGGCTAGAAATAGTTATTGTTCTTAACAAATAATATAAGTAAGAAAATATAGGTATATCCAACCTTACCCAGATACATGCAATACACTCAGGTGAGTAAATCTCAACTGCTTGATATTTTTTTTAATCATCACAAAATGTAAACTATATTACTGTACAGGTCTATTTATAAAGTTGGATATACAGTTCATGTACATGTACATATATAACTTTATCCAGGTACATGCAGTAAACTCACATAAAGCAATATACATACCATATAGCAAATCTCAACTACTTCATTATTTATAGCATCACAAAAGGTAAACTATATTATTGCCCAGCAGCTCTTTATGTAAAGTTGGATATATCTAGCTTTATCCAAATACATACAGCATGCTTGTGTATACACAGCAAATCTCAACTGCTTGATTGCTTGTCACAAAATGTAAACTTTATCATCGCACAACTCTAATCAGCTTAAAGGAGAACTCCGGTCAATTTTAACATTGAGCTCATTTTTTTGTACATTTGGAGTGCTGTCAATACAGAGAACAACGACAAAAATCGGTGTTGCCTACACCGAGTTATTCTATTTTTAAAATTTGCACCCTGTTGACTTCACTGGGGCAAGTACTAAACCTGCTTTTAGCCTCTTAACATCCTTGATGTGTCATTACAAGTGCACAGAAAATGTGAGTGATTCCTTCAGAGTGAACACGAGTGAATCTGACTGCAGTAGATGTGAAAGATATGTATAAAAATGATGTTATTTAAGCCAGTGCAAATACCTGTGTTTACATCCTATTTTCGGTTGAAGTCCAAAGTAGTCGATTGCCGAGTTCACGCGCGTGATCATAGGTAACTAAACCTATGCGCGTGAACTCGGCAATCAACCGATTTTTGTCGTTGTTCTCTGTATTGACAGCACTCCAAATGTACAAAAAAATGAGCTCAATGTTAAAATTGACTGGAGTTCTCCTTTAATACGACTATAAGGAATGAAGAGATTAAGATATTATAAACACCAACATCATGATTTTCTGTAAAGCCGCTTTGAAGCGTATATTGTGAAAAGTGCTGTACGAATAAAAAAAAAGCGGGAGAGAAAATCTGGCACAGTCAAAATGAACTGTGGTGATCAGGACAGCCAAAGGAAGATGTTTGCCATCTGTTTAACAAATCGTGACATAAATGCTCTCCACCCCCCTCCCGACTTTCACAGGTGTTTGCCATTAGCCAAGGCCACAAATGCTGCCCAAAGGGAGTGACCTTAAACCCAACAGCTGCCCATTCAGAACCCCAACATAAAACGGACCAGCGGTCAAAGCACGATCTCAACTCTCCACATCTGAGAACCACAGATTGACGACTTCGTGCCCATCCATTCACTGAAGGAGACGGGCTCGGAGGGATTTTCAGTGGCACTCCTTAAGCGTTGGCAATGGATGAATCAAAATATGTTTCCAGGCCTATGCGTTGCAGACACTAACTGCTTATTATAAAATCTAAATCCCAAAGCATAATGATGTGTAAAGGACTTTAATTATTCATATAGTGGTACACCACATCAAGAACAGACTATATATAAAGTGTTGTTTTCATGCTGCATTTTTTAGCGGATTTAAACATACACACACACACACACTCACACTTCTTTGATGTCTGAGTGAGTTTTCATAAGAACACAGAAGATTTAAGGAGTCTAAGACAATAGCTTCACAGCGGCCAGGCATCATAGGAGGGAGATCATGGAGTAACAGCTGATTCTGACATATTTAACGCTTCTCTTTTAGTTTCACGCCAATTGGCTCGCTCCTCTCTCCTTCTTTCTTTCTCTAAAACCTCTCCAGGAGTAATCTGGGCACTCTAAATGCTCCTCTACTCTAATCCACAGCTTCACGCTCACTGTGGGGAGATTTATCTGTGGTTAAAGCACTATGATTACTGTTAAGAGTTCAGTGATCTATACTTAACTGGTATTCTTAAACAGAGAACTTTCAATGTTAAAATACCTTCTCCTATCCCACTTTACTGTGCCGACACAGTGTGGCTTTTCTGACAATAAACATTTCTTATTACATTTCTAAGCTATTTTACTTACAAAGATTGCCCCCTGGTGGACGAATATGCATAGCAACACCCTGGCAACCACTCACAGCACCTCAGCAACAGCCGAAGAAACTGTAAAAACAAGTCATTTTTTACCATTCTGTTTGGTGATGTGATATATGATGTACATATGTGACCCTGGATCACAAAACCTGGGTCACAAGTCGCACGGGTATATTTGTGGCAATAGCCAACAATACATTGTATGGGTCAAAATCATTGATTTTTCTTTTATAGCCAAAATCATTAGGCTATTAAGTAAAGATCATGTTCCATGAAGATATTTTGTAAATTTCCTACCGTAAATATATAAAACATTTATTTTTGAAAGTGATGCAGCACAATCGCGAACATAAATGGACAACTTTAAAGGCGATTTTCTCAATGTTTGGATTTTTTTGTACCCTCAGATTCCAG
This sequence comes from Scardinius erythrophthalmus, assembly GCF_964197995.2. Taxonomy (NCBI): domain Eukaryota; kingdom Metazoa; phylum Chordata; class Actinopteri; order Cypriniformes; family Leuciscidae; genus Scardinius; species Scardinius erythrophthalmus. The sequence continues at coordinate 5,044,804 of NC_138240.1, read as the reverse complement.
ATTTTCATATATTTAATAGTTGTATCTTGGCCAAATACTGTCCTATCCTAACACACCATACATCAATGGAAAGCTTATTTATTCCAGTTGATGCATAAACCTCAATTAAAAAAAAAAATGGACCCATGTGACTGGTTTTGTGGTCCAGGGTCACATATACTGCATACATGCAAAATACATATTGCACTTCTGGATCATTGTACTAAATACTTCAACCATGTGCATATCTGTTAACCTTATTCTAGAAGTGTAAAAGAGTCCAGGGGCCGTATTCACAAAGAATTTTAAGGCTAAAAGTAGCTCCTAACTGGCGAATTTAGGAGCAACTCCTAAAAATAATGGGCGTGTCACTCGTAACTTTAGGACTCCTAATTTTTTTGACTAAGAGTAATTCACAAAGCATTTTAGCCCTAAAAGTAGCACCTAAGCCTGGGACAGCTTAAAAGAAGTCGAGAGGGCTCCTAACTCACTAAGACCTATTCGCAAACCGCTTTTTGTGGCATTTCACGTTGCGATGTTTTGAAATGCGTGCGCGGCGGCTACAGGAGCTTCCAATCGCGAGGGAAAAATTTTGCATTGTAGGCATAACTAGGGATGCAATAACGCCACCAACAACAACCAAAACTAGGCTACTCATTCATTGCATGTAAACTAATTGTAACGTTTGATTGTGAATCAAATTAAAATGTTCTTCTCTTTGCAAACGTAGGCAGAGGCATATAGTGACAGATTAATTCAATAACGTTGCAAAGATATTGCATCAATCCATATGTTTCATTAGGCTACTAGGCTATTTGTTTTTCCTTACTCTTTATTCATTTAGGCTATTTATTCAGTTATTCATCATCTTCGTCCTTCGCACTACTTGTGTAGCGCACGCATTCTCAGACCTGTCACCTGTCAATCATCATCGTAGGGGAGGGGTTTGGAATCATTCCCGCGTTACAATCATCAGCCAATCAAGGTGGTCACTTCAGTCAAGCTCGTGCATGAGTAATGACGTCATCCATAGCAACAAAAGCCCTATTCGGACGGGACTAGTTTCACAGGGGGTCGTTAGAGAAATTTCTGTTTCACAGACGTACTTTGAGATTTTAATCCTGTCCGAATCTGCCATGTCTGTCTTTTTCTCACACGACCTCTGTAAAAATTCCAGAGCAAATTACCTACTGTTTTTCGTCAAACTCGGCGGTCCTCAGAGAAATCTAATCCCGTCCGAATGCGAATGTCTGTGATTGCCGAAAATGTTTTTTTTCCAAAACGCTTTTTCTTGTGTTTTTGGTCAACGTGAACTACCGTACAATCTCTCGCTATCGCGCCGGGTATTCAAGTTTCTGCTTTTTGCGCACCGATAATGGATGTAGACATGTAGATGTGTTCGGTAACGTTATACTGCGAATAAATAAAAAAATGAAATCAACAAGAAGAGCCAAATCACGTAAACTGTTAAGACTGGCAACTGTAATATCAGTTTCAGGTAAGATTACTTTCATTTCTGCACTTAATTAGCCTACATAACGTGTAAATTATATAAGTTAAAACTTTTTATTCCAGTGGGTTTATTATAAGAACCCAGTTCTATAAAATCATGATGATAAATGTATGTTTAGTTTTTTTATACTACAATTTTTATAAAATGTTTACAAAACACTAAATACGTTAAGACGTTTTACTTTATATTTCATCCGCAATCCACACATTCTGAACACGTGATCTTCTGCCATGCCCACATGTAAAACACAGACACTCCTACCTCGGTAATAAACACGGAGATGTTAGTCCCGTCCGAATCCGTACATGAAATCACAGACGTAGGTTGATAAGAATTGTAACTCAAACGTCGTTTGGAAAACTAGTCCCGTCCGAATAGGGCTAAAGACTCACTCATAAGCCCTATTCGGACGGGACTAGTTTCACAGGGGGTCGTTAGAGAAATTTCTGTTTCACAGACGTACTTTGAGATTTTAATCCTGTCCGAATCTGCCATGTCTGTCTTTTTCTCACACGACCTCTGTAAAAATTCCAGAGCAAATTACCTACTGTTTTTCGTCAAACTCGGCGGTCCTCAGAGAAATCTAATCCCGTCCGAATGCGAATGTCTGTGATTGCCGAAAATGTTTTTTTTCCAAAACGCTTTTTCTTGTGTTTTTGGTCAACGTGAACTACCGTACAATCTCTCGCTATCGCGCCGGGTATTCAAGTTTCTGCTTTTTGCGCACCGATAATGGATGTAGACATGTAGATGTGTTCGGTAACGTTATACTGCGAATAAATAAAAAAATGAAATCAACAAGAAGAGCCAAATCACGTAAACTGTTAAGACTGGCAACTGTAATATCAGTTTCAGGTAAGATTACTTTCATTTCTGCACTTAATTAGCCTACATAACGTGTAAATTATATAAGTTAAAACTTTTTATTCCAGTGGGTTTATTATAAGAACCCAGTTCTATAAAATCATGATGATAAATGTATGTTTAGTTTTTTTATACTACAATTTTTATAAAATGTTTACAAAACACTAAATACGTTAAGACGTTTTACTTTATATTTCATCCGCAATCCACACATTCTGAACACGTGATCTTCTGCCATGCCCACATGTAAAACACAGACACTCCTACCTCGGTAATAAACACGGAGATGTTAGTCCCGTCCGAATCCGTACATGAAATCACAGACGTAGGTTGATAAGAATTGTAACTCAAACGTCGTTTGGAAAACTAGTCCCGTCCGAATAGGGCTTTAGTTTAGGAGTTGTCATTTTTCTTTACTAAGAGTAGGTCTGAAAGGCGTTGTGAATAACTTTTAAGAGAAAACTCTATTTCCTCTTAAAGTCATGAAACGCTTGATGAACTGCCTGTCCTGCGACAAAACACAAACATACATTCTTCCAAGTCCGTGAGACTGTCTACAAACTAGAAAAAAATCCCAGGCTACATTAAATACCAGTTCACTTGCAACGAGGATAAGCATGGATTGTGCTGACCACAGTTTGTTTTGTGCACTGAGAAAGAGATGATTAGAAACTAGTTAACTTTCCTATTTAGCCCATGACACATAATAATTTTGAATATTACTGGACCAATTACTAATTTTAAGTCATATTTTAAGGGTGAGTCTCACAACTTCACAAAATCTGGGTACTGAATCATGATGAGCAAAATAAGTTGAGAACCACTGCTAAAGAGCATTTCTGCTCTAGCACAATAGAAACTTTAGCCTGTGTCTACAGTGAGACTGTGTGAATATATTAATTTCCTCTGATTAAAGCCCCTGTCAGCACCACAGCAGTCTCCGCCACAGACTATTTTTCATCTAAGTGTTTTGATTATTATTTCATGCAGTGCCCCACTGCCCTGGAAGAATTTCTCGCTCTGGCTCTCGGCGATTGTGCGTGTGATCCCGTCAGGAGTCGGCGTAGACTTGTGAGCAGAGCTTCAAACAGCATACATTCCCCTCTTCGCTCCGCTTTGAATCCGAGCGGGAGGGGCTCGAGTTGCCAAGCAGAAAAATCCAAACAGCGTGTCCTTTCCTCACCCCCTCCACCACCCGCTGCTGCAGTGCCAACTTATCAAGCTCACATCTCTAGACTATCACACATCCACATCATAATCGCACAGTATTAAGGATGATAACGATAAAGCTTAAACCTTTACGATAAAGGTTTAAGTTTAGTCCACACCACAACTATGGCCTTGTCCCAAATGGCAAATGTGGACTTACAATGGCTGCCGTGTGTATGTGTCCGACTGTCCATTAAAGCGTTAGTTCACCCAAAAGTGAAAATTATCCCATAATTTACTCACCCTCAAGCCATCATAGGTGTATATGACTTTTTTCTTCTTTTAGCCAAACACAATCTGAGTTAGATAAAAAAATATCCTGGCTCATCCAAGCTTTATAATGGGAATGAATAGCATAGATTTTGTAACCCAAAAAAACGCATCCATCCATCATAAAAGTAATCCATACGGCTCCAGACGGTTGATAAAGGCCTTCTGAAGCGAAGTGATGCGTTTTTGTGAGAAAATATCTATATTTATAACTTTATAAACTATAATCACTGGATTCCGGTAACAGCCGTATATGAGTCTAGTGACCTCTGACCTATAGAGTGTATGCGCGTGGCGTCACCGTCAGCCGGAGTGACTGCGGTTACGCCCACTGAGTGGCAAAAAGACTAAGCGGCAGCATTGGTTTCGTAGTGAATGCCGCGAAAAACATCTAAAACGGGAAAGAGCTTTGAGATTTACTGTACAAATAGATTTGACAAGAAATCTGAGGTATAGTTTTATAGACTGCCAAAAGCTATAGAAAAGAAAAGCAAATTGATCACTGCAATTCACAGAAACAGACTCCAAGCAGCGAAACGTGGATTTGCAGTTATCATTTTGTGCCAATATGTTGAATTTTGAGGTAAAATCATACCCCATATATTGTATTGTACAACTTACCAATTAAATATTTACCATCTTATATTCTGCAGTTTTGATGTTTTTAAATAAACAATGACAAAAACTATAACTACTATAAACTATAAGTTTTAGGGCTGGACTTTATGTATTTCCCCGGCATCGAAATCAGGCACATATAAATGTCAGGAAACACGATTCCTGGTTGCATGTCAATATCCATGGATCACTGGATCTTTGGTAAGTTGTAAGGAACAATATATGGAGTCCAACCTTTAATTTAAACCAAATATTGTTTGTTTTACTCACGTTTTCGCAGTTTCCCCTATGAAATCCAATCATAAACGGGCCTTTGGTCTAATGTTTGGAAACAACCAGCATGAGGCTTCACATAGGTAAGTGGTTTATTGGGAAGTGTTTCAACAGCATCTGGCATTCATGAGTCACCGCTGAAGTATTAGAAGTCGAGATGTTAATGGTGTTATATGGTTCTTATGCACTTTGATGAGATGAAATGGCCAAATCCATGTGCTTTAATCCCAATCTGCTTGTGTTTGTGTGCTTCAGAAAGGCTGAACAGCTGTGGCTCATGAGGGAAGCTGAGATAACCTCTGAAAAATAACCCAAACACTTCACCACTCTTTTAACTTGTTAAGACCTGTAGCTCCCACAGTCTTCATAAGAGCTCCGTGGGCATCGGTAGGGGGAACATATCATATCAACAGCACTGGTGATTATATAAGAGCGAATAACTAAGATGTCAGTCGACAAAACCTAAGGCTAACAACAAATGCAATAAAAGGCTTGTTTTGCAGTCTTATTTCCGAGGAAATACCTTAGCAAGTGTAACGGATGCAGGCCAGTAAGAGCTGTGCATGCAAACCTCACTCCCGGTCCAGAGACCCCGGTTCGAGTCGAGTAGGACCGGTTACACAAGCATCAATAATAAAACCTTAGGTTTGTGGTGATATATATGATATATGATATAAGTGATCTTATGATATAAGATCTTAGATATACGAATCACAATGAGAAGTATTGCAAGGTCATCTGTGATGCTTCATTCTGTATGTTGTTTGGATGTCCTTGGAGAGTGTCCAAAACACAAGGCAGGACAGATTTTGATAATGGGGTGTAAAGCTTTTCACACTGTGATGGATACATGGAATATTACGCCTGCCAAGAACGGACAGATTATAGTATATGAGCAACCTCCTGAAATGCAGGCATGATAAACTACAGCCAAAGACAGAATGATGTGCTGCAGTGCTGTAAAATCTCAAGGTATAGGCCACAGCACAGAAAAAAGGGGAAAACAAGCCTCCTCTTACACTAAGCATTGTAGTCTACAGCAGATAAACCTGAAAAATGGAGTAAAAAATGACTGCAATATGTCACAGTTTTACGATATTACGATATCGTGACCCACATATATTAATATAATATTGTATCATCAGGCTGCTGCTGATTCCCACACCCAACATTTGTGGTATGGACTATAATATGCATCTGGATCTGGAATTATGCTAAATCCTATTTATTGTTTTGATGCACCTGAGAGAAACTAAAAATGTTCAGAAAGTGCCTAATATCAAGTGAAATGTGTTTGTGTGTGTGCAACTGGGGTTTGATGTGCAAGTGCGCCGTTTGTGGCGAGGAGAAGCATTACAACAACCTCACTGCAGCGCTTCATAAAGGTGTGAACAATCCTAAAATCAGAGCATGCTCAGAAGGGCGTTTAAAAATAGATCACCACCTGTCGTCACTCTGAGACTAATTCACAGCAACAATGAGTCTCCACAGTCTATACTACATGTGCCAAGAGAAATTAATTGCTTATGATTAATCTTTTACAGAAACATGCTACAGCTAGAGAAAAGAATTCAATTAATTGTTCATAATAATTAAATGTTAAGTAGGCTATATGATTGTTATGCTGGAAAATTAGAGCAAATCACTACAGAAATTCACAACAACAGAAAAAAAAAACATAGCATACATACAAACAACCATTATAATAACATTAAATACCATGAAAATATAATAAATATAAATGTATTATATTTTAATACACACACACCCACCCACCCACACACACAAACATAAAAATAGATAAAAAAAAAGTATATTATTTTTTATTAATTGTGGTTAATCGCGATTAATTACAGAAAAAATGAGCAATTAACTAGTTAATTTTTTTTATTGATTGACAGCACATATATATATCCTGAATATATGCAAATTTTAATTCTATATTATTATAATGACTGCAACATATATAGTATTCAGGACTGAAAAACTCACGTTTGCAAAAACGTTTGAGGTCACGCTTAGGTCACACTGCAGAATATAACACATTCTGCAAACGGAGGAAGCAAGGACAGGGTTGTCCAAGTCAGAGCACGTGATGAAGACATAACAGCATCTCTTTATATCTGGAGGCCCAGGGATGCTTTGTTTTACACTTTCCATTTTCTGGGTGCTTTATAACTGCGCTCATTCCTTCTCTAACAGGCAGCCCGTCCTTGACACCACTGCAACGCTTTTGTGAGGTTTTCTTGCCCCGCTACAGTCACACCCCCGTCCTGCTCCTGCTCGTTCACTGGCTGGCAGTGGAGGCTCCAGCCAACGGCAAGTTAGGAAACATCTTTAAAATGTGCATGCTGGAGTAGGTTTTAATGCCTTATAGCCAGTCTCTTGCTCTCTCCTTCTGCCTCTCTAGGTGTTTGCTTTATAACATGACCTACATTTTTCTGCTCGAGTGAAGCTCAGAGATCCGTCACAGTTCGACATCACAGCGCCGCGACTCTCAGCGAGCTAAACTGCACAATGAGCAGGAACAACACATTGAGCTGAGAGTGATCGGGAGTGCAGCCGCTGCATGGCAACAACGCGAAAAATCCCCTACTAAAAATAGTGGCATATCGCAGGCTGGCAGCTCTGACTGCGCAGCCAATAACCTTTCACCCCTGGGGTGCTGGCACAGGGAGGGCGGATCTGGGCCGTCACCGTCATGTTTGGGTGACTGACTCTCATCCAGATGTCTGCACTGAACCGATGGGGTCAAATTCATGTTCGGCATAGCAATGGGGCCTTCGGACTGGCCAAACCACGCAAAAATGCCAAGCTTGCAAAGTGAATTTACTCAGGGAACGTGCTCGAATAGCAAGGCGACGTTTGAAGATGTCCGCTCGCAAAAAGTTCACCCCCTTTCGGAGTATGGACAGGTCACTTTAAATTCGCCTGAGCGGTCGTAGCCATTGGCCACACTGCCTTCCAAACTGTCTCCTCAATTTGCCTCACTCGGCTGATTTCTTTGAACACTGCCCTTCTTTCTATCCCATGAGGCTTTCAGGAGAGCTGCAGGAGTCAGTTTGTGTCCAACACGCCCATCAGTCAAAGGATTACTCTGGAGGGACTCTTGTTGTCCTTTAAGTGGAAAATAGATGAATTTAAAAGAAACATAAACCATTTTGACCAGCACATTACATGCATGCTACTGTGCATTACTCGTTACTCAATGAAACATGAACTGAGTGATGTTTGAATGTTTAAACGCTTTCTCCTATCCCTGTGTAGTGTGCAGTCGGTACTATATACAGCGTGTGTGTGTGTTTGTGTATGTGTGTGTATGTACACTCTAAAAAATGCTGGGGGTTTTTAACCCAATTTCGGGTCAAATATGGACTAACCCAACGTTGGGTTAAAAATGCAATTTAAAAATGGACAAATTGCATTTTGGACAAAATCAAAAATGGACAAAAATGCAATTTAAAAATGGACAAATTGCATTGGTTACATTAAAAATGTAACCCAACGGCGGGGTTTGTCCATTTTTAAATTGCATTTTTAACCCAATTTTGGGTCAAATATGGACTAACCCAACGATGGATGGATGGATGGATGGATGGATGACCTATCTCTCTCTATATATATGTAGAGATAGGTCATCCATCCATCCATCCATCCATCCATCATTAGTTACTTACATGTAAATTACCCAAACATTCAGGACTGAAATGATCATGTGTGCATTCAGGGTGTAGAATCACAGTTTAACAACAATAACAAACCATTTAAAAAATGTAAAATATATATTTAAAAAAATGAGTATATACACATTTCCGTGCTGAATACTCAGGTAAAAAATTTTTTATAATTATATATTGTTCTAATGGCTGTGCATCAGGTGTTCCACAATCATCAGTAGAAAAGTTCAGCAAGCTTTAGCTAATGTTGGGGTGAAAAATCACAGCTTCAAACCTCCAGTTACCCAAACAGACGGAGTTAAGTGCAGGTTTTGAAGCACAGCGCTGTCCTTCAGGAGTTAATGCTCTAGAGGACGTGGGAAAAGCCTTTGAAAGCCACTAATCTTCTAAACTCTACACCACACACATCCATCAGCTGATCCCCTAAAACAGCAACAGAGCCTGCACCGAGCTTTTGTCTCTAGTATTTCACACCAGATTATTGACTATGGAAAAGATGCTTCTCAGTTCTTACGTTATTAAAAGTAAACCTGCAGCCAAATATTCATTGAAACATCATTCTCTTACTAATCTGATTTCTGACTTGTGATGCAGCCCGAATCATAATCACACCGTGTTCGTCATTTTCCTGTTATCACTGTAAAGCTTTTTTGAATAAATCTGTATTTTACAAAGCGCTATATAAATAAAGGTGACTTGACATGTCACATTATGTTCAGTTAGTTTCATTATCATGGACTTTTAGTTTGTTTTCATGTTCATCATGTGTTTCCCGCTCCTCATTATTAGTTCATACGTGTCAGCTGTGTTCTATTAATCATCCTCATTTGTGTTTGCTATATAAGTTGGTCCCTCACATTCATTCTCTGTCCGATCACCGTTACCCTATGTGTGTGTTACGCTGCTTGTTTGCCTTTCTTGTGGATAGTCATCATTAAATGTTGTGTTGGAACTTGATTCTTCTGTCTTCCTGAACCCACACGTGACAACATGACTTTACTACACTGAAGTTTAGAACAAAGAAAGATGCATTGATCATAATTCCCTAGTGGACAATTTCATTGCTCAAAGGTTCCTCTTTCGTATCTCAGGAGACTTCTCATTTGGTTTAAGTATCAACACTGTCTCAAATGTTTCCTCAAACTTCCTTAAACACAATTGTTGACCTACAGTAACAGTCCATTACTATAAAATAATTGTGGATAGAGATTTGGACTTGTGAAATGTTGAGGCATTACTGAGATCTCCTAGAGTCTAGAGGAGATAACAGGCTCTTTTTTCAGGAGTAAACCGTCTGTATTTAATGTGACCTACAGGGAAATAATTTTAACACTTATCAGCAATAAGACTGAATATAGCCTACATGTAAGTTAGTCAAGACAAGTGATTTTATGCTGATTGCACACCAACCACATAAAAAAATTAATCTCAAAGCATTGATATTCATGCATGTTATGACAGTCTCTAAGAGGATCCCATATGTCTGTGTGAATCCGATCTTATTTAGGAGGTGTGAAGGTCATCACGCCAGTTTAAAAGATTAAGACGATCGCTCAGTATCACCAAATATATTTTAAATCTGTTGATTGAGGTTTAGCTAGCCTATACTGTAAATATTAACTTTATCTCTTGATCTCCACAGTGCTGACATATTTAATTTGATGTGAATGAAAACAAGGCTGCTTTTTTTCCAAGACATTTTCAACGCTTTGCTGGCTTTGATCACCATCAAACATACACAAGAATAAAACCCTTAGAAGAAAAACCAGACAGTCCCAGATCTGCCTCTCGCAGCCTAGTTTGCATTTATTTTATAGGGATAGTTCATCTAAAAATGAAAATTCTGTAATCATTTACTCATCCTCATGATATTCCAAACCTGTATGAATTTCTTTCTTGAACAAACCATTACGTAAAATATTTTTAAAGAACATTGGGGTTCAAACTACACTGAACCCTATTGACATCCACAACAGCAAAACATTACATTTTCGTACAAAATACACCAATATTTTTCCAATAAGTGTGTGTGCGTGTGTGTGTGTGTGTGCATTAAAGGTAGAGGGAATAAATAAATAAAGGTATGTGAATGAATGAACAAGCGAACAAATGGTAGAGGGATCTAACATACATACATACATACATAAAAGGTAGGGAATAAATAAAGGTAGAATGAATGAAGGAATCCTCCATGACCATGTTGTGAACTTTATCACAAAGATTTGTGAGTTGTCATCATTTTCTTTGTTTAAAACAACATCTTCCACCACCATCACGTGAACAACTGGAAAAATGGGTAGAAAAGCAGATTTCATCCATCTCTAACTGATAAAGGTTTCCTGGATCAGCGTGACCTGTTTTCATACTGTCCGATTCCTATAGAGCTGGTTCAGATTACTCTCTCTCTCTCTCTCTCTCTCTCTCTCTATCTCTCTCTCTCTCTTACACACAGGAGACTAAAGGTGTATTTATTGTTCTTCCGAAAGTATGGCAAATATTTGTGTAATTCTCTTCATAACCTTTGTGGGGTTTAGGTGTTCTTTTCTTTTTGGATCGCTCATAAGCCTTCATATTTCAATAACAGCGCAGCGGCACAGCGTGAGTCTCAGCAGAATGAATTCCAGCGCTCCTTCTGTGCCGACACCATCCAACCCTCCAGGGCACAAGCATCCTTCTGACATGAGAGTGATTACAAACTCATTAAACTGAGCCGAGAGCGAGAGACGCAGCCCGTGTGTTGACCGAGGTCTGTCACTGACACCCTGGCACTGACACTGACGCTGACGCCTTTATCTCCAACAACCCTCTTGAGCGGGCAAACGTTACGCTTCCCTCGAGGCTCCACTCTGGCTGTGGGGTAAAGTACTTTTGCGCGCCCTTGTAGTTAGTGCTAAGCTACGCACCTTCGCTTTAAGAATCTCTTTATTATGCACGAAGCAACCCACATTCTTTCCTATAGCACATCCTGGCTGGGAAAGGGATGAGACGGGGATAGAGGCAACTTTGATTTAGACTGAGTTGAAAATATTCGCTGCCTCCAGTGGTACGGGCCGCTCTGCTCTGAATGTCTAATTAGACAGTGTGAGCTTAAAGACTGCTCCAGTTATACTCCACAAACAAACTCTTTCTCTCCTCACCTCTGATCTCGACTGTTAGCTTTTCTTGATCTGTCTATATCCCCTTTGTTCTGTTTCTTTAAGGAAAACATCGATACTCCTGTTGCTCTATAGGGTTAGTTCAGCCAAAAATGCCATTATTTACTCACCTTCATGTCGTTCCAAAACCATAAGACTTTCGTTCATCTTCGAAACACAAATGAAGATATTTTTTAAAGGGTTAGTTCACTCAAAAATGAAAATTCTGTCAGTAATTACTCACCCTCATGTTGTTCCAACCCCGTAAGACCTTCGTTCATCTTCGGAACACAAATTAAGATATTTTTGATGAAATCTGAGAGCTGGATCACTCCTCCACAGGCTTATGGACACTATAACTTGCTGGCCCTTTAAATGTATTAAAGACATTGTTAATATAGTCCAAGTGACTCCAGTGGCTCAATCTTAAGTTTATAAAGCGACGAGAATACTTTTTGTGCGCAAAAACAAACAAAAATAATGACTTTATTCCACTTTTCATTTCCTTCTCTCTGGGCCTCGAGTCTTTTCACGTAGTGTAATAGCGTAGCGCGTCTGTGTTGCACGTCACCACGTAGGCTCACTATTGGGTGACGCTGATCATGTGTGTAATGCGTGTGACGTGCAACACAGACGAGCTACGCTTAAACACTACGTGAAAAGACTCGAGGCCCAGAGAGATGGAAATGAAAAGTGGAATAAAGTCGTTATTTTTGTTTGTTTTTGCGCACAAAAAGTATTCTTGTCGCTTTATAAACTTAAGATTGAGCCACTGGAGTCACTTGGACTATATTACAATGTCTTTAATACATTTTCTGGGCCAGCAAGTTATAGTGTCCATAAGCCTGTGGAGGAGTGAGACAGCTCTCAGATTTCATCAAAAATATCTTAATTTGTGTTCCGAAGATGAACGAAAGTCTTACGGGGTTGGAACAACATGAGGGTGAGTAATTACTGACAGAATTTTCTTTTTGGGTGAACTAACCCTTTAATGAAATCTGAGAGATTTCTGTCCCTCTATTGACAGTTACGCAACTACCACTTTGACACTTCAAAAAGTTAATAAAGAGATCATAAAACTAACCCACATGAATTGAGCGGTTTAATCCAAAATTTTCTGAAGAGACTTGATCGCTTTATATGATGAGCAGATTGAATTGGCTTTTATTTACATATTAACATTGATCAGCGAACATAAACAGAAGCTTAATTCGGAAGCTCAAACGCGCTGCGTAACACAAGACCTCATTGGTTCCTGCAGAAGCTCAAACGTGCTGCGTAACACAGGAATGAACCTCATTGGTTCTCGCAAGTCAAGCGAACATGCTTGAGCTTCTGTTTACCATATCTGATGTGTGCGTTGATGAAGTTTAAATGTGAATAAAAGCCTAAATACATTCTGTTCATCATATAAAGCGATCAAA